>NC_044002.1:28085878-28110878 GCF_902150065.1 Myripristis murdjan | reverse complement strand
GTGCAACAATAAAAAAAAAAAAACCTCAGTGAAACCTTCAGGAGGAACCCTGAGGTGCCTCTGAGGTTCTGCTGGGTTCTGCTGCGTTCTGCTTGGTTCTGCTGCGGCAGGTCGGGGGGCTCGCCGTGCTGAACCAGGAGTTCGGCGAGTCGGTGTACGAGCCCGGCGCCGCCTTCCTCATGGCCAAGTTCGATGGGGTTTTGGGGATGGCCTACCCACCCCTGGCAGAGATCCTGGGAAACCCCGTTTTCGACAATATGATGGCCCAGAAGGCAGTGGAGGAACCCGTGTTCTCCTTCTACCTCAGCAGGTACCGCATGCTGACCTGTCTGTCTGCTCACCTGTCTGTCTCTCTGCCTGTCTGTCTGTCTACCTTTAAATGGGAAACATTTAAAATATGTGAGCTGCTGTTTTTCCCAAACTGAGGAGCCTTCAGAGATCCGCGAGGGAGTTCCAAGGGGTTTTAGGGGTGTTCTACAAGGTTCCAGAGAGTTCTAGAGAGATTAGAGAGGGTTCTAGGGGGGTCCGTTAAATTCTAGAGGAGTTCCAGAAGATATCAACATGTTCTGGAAAGGTTGCATGGAGTTCAGGTTGTTGAGGGAGAAACCAGACACAGACGCCGGTTACAGCCTCACGGGACTTTTAATGAAAGACACACGGAACCTGCTGGTTCTAACATGCATCAGTTTGTATGGAGCTGGTCTCTCCAGCCTGACCAGGCCAGCATGTCAGTGTGCACCAGTGTTCCCATGAAGGTCTCACCAAGAAGTGTGTGTGTGTGTGTGCATGGAGTGTTTCCTGTTTCCTGTTTTTTCGGTCCACTGGTTTGGTCTTGCCAGTATCTAACAGAGTTCTGTCATATGACCAAAATACAAAAAGCTCAAAGAAACACGTTGGTGTCGATGAAGCCCCTCAGCTTCTGCTGCATGTTACATACATATAATTATAATATAATAATAGAACATAATCACACGGTTCCAGTGGGCACGTTCACATGTTGCACGAGCGAAAAACCTGTTCGGCTGTTCTCAAACCAGGAATGTCCCTCTGGGGAATTTCAGAGGGATCCTAGGGGTTCCACAAGGTTCTAATGTGGTTTTGGGAGGTTCTGGGCGTTAGGGTTATGGTTCCAGAAGATTTCAAAAGGTTCTAGATTGGTTCCAGAGGGTCCCAAACATTGCTATGCTGGAGGAGTTGGTCCGGTAAGGTTCTAGAGGGCTTCTACTTGTTCCTGTAGCGCTTCACAAAGTTCTAATGGGGTTGTGAAAGATTGCAGGGAGTTCTAGAGAAGTTTGGTGAGTTAATATAGAGGTTCTAGGGGTTCTAGAGAAGTTCCACGAGTTTGCTCCCAGATTGGATCCTGAAACCTGTAGTTTAGATTTCTGTTTCCTCTGCTTGCAGGAGCACGAGCAGCACTGACCCGGAGAGCGAGCTGTTGCTAGGTGGAACGGACGAGGCGTTGTACCACGGACCAATCACGTGGCTCCCCGTCACAGCTAAAGGATACTGGCAGATTAAAATGGACAGGTAAATCTGTTCTTGTGACTTACACCTCATCCTGAATTTAACACAATCCTGTTTCTAATCTCAATCCTTAGTACTTACCCAAACAAAGTTTAGGACAGTGTGACTGCAGGACACTAGGGGGCGCTGCACAGTGAAAGACTTGTTAACATTAGACTGTGTACGTCTTCTCTGGGTTTTTTGAACACATGAACATTTCCTTCATTTTTCCGAAGTCCTGAAACTACTGAGAAAAAAATCTAAATCACAGCCTGACGGATCAAAGTTCAGTTCTGAGGAAGTTTGAGGGCCGTGAGACTCCAACATACAAAACAGACTGTGGTGGGCGGGGTCTTGCCTGCTGCAGCGGCGAGCTGGACTTTACCTGATCACCTGCAGCAGCTGAGAACAAGAAGCCTGAATTGTGTTTGGATGGAAATGAGAAGTTGAGTCAAAAGACTAAGACGAAATCAGAATTTGCTGTCAAAATTAACACTGGCTAACAGAGAGCCCCACCAGGGCAGGTACCACGTGAGGCTTCACCGCCCCAGGGCAGGTACCACGTGAGGCTTCACCGCCCCAGGGCAGGTACCACGTGAGGCTCCGCCCCCCGGGGCAGGTACCACGTGAGGCTTCACCGCCCCAGGGCAGGTACCACGTGAGGCTCCGCCCCCCGGGGCAGGTACCACGTGAAGCTCCACCCCCCGGGGCAGGTACCACGTGAGGCTCCGCTCCCCCCAGGGCAGGTACCACGTGAGGCTCCGCCCCCCAGGGCAGGTACCATGTGTGGCTCCACCTCCCAGGGCAGGTACCATGTGAGCCGCCTCCCCACCCTCCCGGGGCAGATAACATGTGAGGCTCTGCCTCACGGGGCAGATAACAGGTGAGGCTCCGCCTCCTGAGGCAGATCACAGGTGAGGGTCCACCTCCTGGGGCCAATCACAGGTGAGGCTCCGCCTCCTGGGGCAGATCACAGGTGAGGCTCCGTCTGGTGGGGCAGGTAACAGGTGAGGCTCCCACTTTAGGAAGCACAAACCAGGACATCACAGGAGCCATGTGGCTTCAACTCTAATCCAGAATCCTCATCATAAATTGACCTCCACCCTAATCTGAAGTAATCCTCATTTTAATCTCTGAACTGAAGCAGAAGTTCTTCTTTGCGTCAGTGTCGCGGTGCAGGGTGTCAGCTCCTTCTGTCCTCGCGGTTGCCAGGCGATCGTTGACACGGGAACGTCCCTCATTGCCGGACCGACCAATGACATCCTCAGTCTGCAGCAGCTGATCGGAGCCACGCCCACAAACATTGGAGAGGTGAGAGTCAAACAAAATCTGCATCAGAACGTTCCAGGACGGGTTCTGAGGTTCTCTCTGTTAATGTGTGTGTGTGTGTGTGTGTGTGTGTGTGTGTGTGTGTGTGTGTGTGTGTGTATGTGTGTGTGTGTGTGTGTGTGCAGTACCTGATAGACTGTGTCCGGGTGTCCAGTCTGCCTCATGTGACCTTCGTCCTGGGAGGAACCGAGTTCACTCTGACAGCACAGAGCTACGTCAGGAAGGTCTGCCACCTGTCTGCCTCTCACCTGTATCTCACCTGTCTGCCTCTCACCTGCCTCACCCATCTGCCTCTCACCTGTCTGCCTCTCACCTGCCTCACACCTGTCTGCCTGTCACCTGTATCTCACCTGTCTGCCTCTCACCTGCCTCACACCTGTCTGCCTGTCACCTGTATCTCACCTGTCTGCCTCTCACCTGCCTCACACCTGTCTGCCTCTCACATGCCTCACACCTGTCTGCCTGTCACCTGTATCTCACCTGTCTGCCTCTCACCTGCCTCACACCTGTCTGCCTCTCACCTGTATCTCACCTGTCTGCTTCTCACCTGCCTCACACCTGTCTGCCTGTCACCTGTATCTCACCTGTCTGCCTCTCACCTGCCTCACACCTGTCTGCTTCTCACCTGTCTGCCTCTCACCTGCCTCACACCTGTCTGCCTGTCACCTGTATCTCACCTGTCTGCCTCTCACCTGCCTCACACCTGTCTGCCTCTCACATGCCTCACACCTGTCTGCCTGTCACCTGTATCTCACCTGTCTGCCTCTCACCTGCCTCACACCTGTCTGCTTCTCACCTGCCTCACACCTGTCTGCCTGTCACCTGTATCTCACCTGTCTGCCTCTCACCTGCCTCACACCTGTCTGCTTCTCACCTGTCTGCCTCTCACCTGCCTCACACCTGTCTGCCTGTCACCTGTATCTCACCTGTCTGCCTCTCACCTGCCTCACACCTGTCTGCCTCTCACATGCCTCACACCTGTCTGCCTGTCACCTGTATCTCACCTGTCTGCCTCTCACCTGCCTCACACCTGTCTGCCTCTCACCTGTATCTCACCTGTCTGCCTCTCACCTGCCTCACACCTGTCTGCTTCTCACCTGCCTCACACCTGTCTGCCTGTCACCTGTATCTCACCTGTCTGCCTCTCACCTGTCTGCCTGTCACCTGTATCTCACCTGTCTCCCTCTCACCTGCCTCACACCTGTCTGCCTCTCACCTGCCTCACACCTGTCTGCCTCTCACCCATCTGCCTCTCACCTGCCTCTCACCTGTCTGCCTCTCACCTGCCTCACACCTGTCTGCCTCTCACCTGTCTGCCTCTCACCTGCCTCACACCTGTCTGCCTGTCACCTGTATCTCACCTGTCTCCCTCTCACCTGTCTGCCTCTCACCTGTCTGCCTGCCACCTGTATCTCACCTGTCTCCCTCTCACCTGTCTGTCTCTCTGAACAGGAAGTGCTGGGCGACAAGCAGCTGTGTTTCAGTGGTTTCCAGGCGGTGGACATCTTGTCTCCTGAGGGGCCGCTGTGGATTCTGGGAGATTTATTTCTGACGGAGTTCTACAGCGTCTTCGACCGCGGGCAGGACCGCGTCGGCCTGGCACCCGCCAGGCACCTGGCCCCCGCCAGGCACCTGGCCCCCGCCAGGCACCTGGCCAACTGACAGTTGATCAATCAATATAATCAACGGGGCCATCAATAAAATCAGATCGCATCAGTTGTTTGTGGTCATTTCTGGAACAGAAACCACCTGAGCGCCCAGCCAGGGTGAGTTAGGGTTAACCGTGTTGCTAACACCTGGGGCGCTAACACCCGGGGTGCTAACACCTGCTAACATGCTAACATGTATTTGTGTTGTTGTTCTGTGTGATGTTGAGACTTCATGGTTCTCATGTGTGCTTCATAGGAAGCTGCTGCCATCTTGTGACAAACTGCTTCACTGCAACAACTGAATCAACAACAAAGCAATGAATGTTGAGTTTATTACATTAAAGACATGGAAATGTTTCATTTTTCTCCATTAATTCACACACAACACACCACCGTCAGACAGCCAATCAGAGTCGAGTGCAGGAACGTGAACGTGGTATAGGATGGACGTTTGTCATGTGAAGTTCTTTAGTCTGAAAACATGCTAATAATGTGGAACCAAAACTGACCGGATCAAATGGAAGAAGAACATGAACCCTGGCTGTGACCAGGTGAGAAAAGACTCAGGTTCTTCACCTGTAAACAAAATAAATCAGTAGGATCTGGATCCATCATCCAGCCAATCATATTTAAGTTGAACTGAGAGCAAGTAAACACATTTGGTGTGAAAGGAATAAAAAGGGATGTCACCAGCAACAAGCTCTCTCTTTGGATGGTGTTCGGTGTCAAACTGTGATCAGTTCTCATTTTTTTTCTGAGCTCTGTGATTGGCAGTTGAGGTTTCTGACCTCATGGCCATTGGTTGCCTCCCTCTTGCCCTCCTCCTCAGGTGGGACGGCCTGGAAGTCGTGCTCGGCGTCGGGGGTCTGCAGGGTCACCATTTGGCCGGGCTGGCCCGCCAAGGGTGGGTGTCGCAGAAGGCCCGCGCCCCGCCTCTTCCTGCCCAGCGCCTTGGGGCTCGGCAGGCTGCGGACTGATGCCTTCGATGTCTGTCTGGAGAACTGGAAGGACAGCTGGCGCCCACGGGGCCGGGCATGAACACCATCTGGGCCCCTGGGAACACTCCAGCGGAACTTCTTTGGTCCCAGCTGGGTGGGGGACACACAGACCGAGGAGCTGCTGCTGGAAAAACGGCAGACAGGACAGAAAATAGTACTGAAACCCTACAGGGAGGGGCCAAACTGAGATCAGAAATGTGAGAGGGCCAGGTGAGGTCATCACTTACCTCAGGTCGACCCAGTCTGGGGCCTCTTTGACAGGGGGGAGATCCGCCTGAGGCTCCGCCCTCTGCAGGGTCCTCAGGCAGTTCTGAGGCTTTAGGTCCTTACCAACGGCAAAATCCACATTACCATGGAAACTGGTCAACGGTGGGCTGATGACAAGCCTGGGGAGTTCAGGGGAGGGGGAGGGGGAGTGCGGGCCGCTGCTGACTTCCCGCAGTGTCGCCAAGGTGTCCAGAGTCAAGGAGGGGGGCGGAGCTAACCCCTCAGAGCCAGGACGGACCCTGATGGATGGATAGATTAATCGATCAACTGATAGATACACTGATCAAAAGAGAGAGATCAGCTGATAAAAGTTCTGCCCATTTGGAGCCTTTCCTGTAGGACTTTAAATCAGCCAGTTGCGTACCTATATTACCTGTATTTATTCACCTGACACAGCAATGTGTGTCTACTTAACTAAATAAACACACACTGACCAATGGCACACACTCCCAATGATTTGAATGAAACACCTGGAATAATTTACCTGACCTGAATGGGCCAATAGTGTACCTGTGGTCGGGGCCAAAGGGGAAGGAGCTTCCTACGGCGTCGCTGCTGTGGCGTTTGAAGGCGGGCCGAGCTGCTTGGAGGTCTGGAGGTTCCTGGACGCTCAGGAGCCGCCGGACTCGACCCAGAATCTGAAACAAACATCCTGTTTCATGTTTTGTGTTCTATGAGTTTATGAGGCAAGACAAATAAAAGTAATTTGAACAAAACTAATGAGTGATAATGAACACAACTTTATCACTACAATGTGCTCTTTAACACCACACACAATTAATCAGAAAAAAAGCAGGTGCATAAAAGATTAAGTTCTAATAGAATAAAATAAAATAAAATTTTATATTTATATTGATAATTTATTTCATATTGATTACAGTCAAATAATAAAGTGTTGTATTACCGACTCTTGGCGACGAGGCAGAACTGAATCCTGTTGTCGGGGGTGACTGTCACTAAGCTCCGCCTCCTCAAACTGCAGGATGTCAGACAGTCTGCAGGAGAACCGGCAGTCAGCGTGTTAAACTCTCAGCTGGGAAACAGGAAGTGTTGACTCCCATGTGACACTAAAGTATAAAACATTCACACACTTTTTCACACCAAAACTGCTCCAACGCTGGATTTTCTAATGTGTCAGCAAAGCATCTTCCACCTGTCCAGAAACTCTTAAAAATAATGGGTGCGTCAGTCCTAATTTTAGGACTCCTACATTGACGGAGTCAAGAAACTCCTGAGTCTGAGAGCAGCTCAGCTCATCACTGATGAGACTGATAGAGAGTCAAGGTGCTCATTATTTACATTATTTTTATTGTGTGTGTGTGTGTGTGTGTGTGTGTGTGTGTGTGTGTGTGTGTGTGTGCATGCTGACCCCATGTCAGTGGTGGAGCCCAGGAAGGAGGGGATGCAGGATTCGGCGGCGGCCAGCGTGTACGGCGGCTGTGCCTCGCTGTCGTTCCAGTACATGTCTCTGGTCATGTGAGGCAGGTTCATGTGCATCTCATCCACCGCCAGCAGGGACACCTGCCCACAGGAAACAGGAAGTCAGTCTGACGACCAGCCGCCTCCCTGCCACCAGAGTTACGACGCTGTTGACTTGCAGCCAAAGCTACAACTTCAGCAATATGTTGTTTTTTTCTTGTATTTCTTACTTCATTTCTGTTTGAAAACCTCTTGCTTATTTATTTTTCCTGCTATGACTCCTGTTTTATAAGCCAGTGAGTGAGAGGGTTTATTTCTTATTGTCAGCGGGCTCAATAAATTCTCAAACACACCACTAGATGTCAGCAGAGAGCAGAAAAAACTGGACAGATTAGTTTATAGATGTTTATAACATCAGGTTATAAATGTAATGGATGAAGATGAAGAATAACTAATAATGACGTAAAAATGTAATTTCTGTTCTGGATGTGTTTTTCAACAGGCAGATATAAAAGAGATATGATAGAGAACTTTTGTATTTTAGATACTCAGTGACTTTTCAACTTGATTGATGAACAAATGTTTTCTTAATAATTGATGTTTTTGTTTTGTTTTCCTTTAGTTTACAGAATCTTAAATATTAAATGAGAGATTCTGCAGGGACAATATCTCAGACGAACGGGAAGCTTCTTGTTCAGGAGGAAATGAGGTCGTGTCTCTCTGGGAGCTCTGTGATTGGCTGCTGACCTGCAGGTTCCGGTCAATTATCCAATTAGCTTCAAAGTCATCATCATCTTCTCCAAATGGGTTGATCAGCTGCTCCGCTACCTAGCAACAACACAGACGTCAAACAAGTGTGTGTGTGTGTGTGTGTGTGTGTGTGTGTGTGTGTGTGTGTGTGTGTGCGTGTGTGTGTGTGTGCACCTTGAGCCAGCCAGAGTAGAAGAAGAACTGCAGCAGGGTGAAGACTGGCACGTAGAGGTCGAGGTCATGACCTTGGTAACCCTGGGCGGGGTCAAGGAACTGTCGACCAATCAGACAAGCGAAGAAGAACGTGTAGACGGCGAGAGTGACGACCTGGAGAGAGAGAGAGAGATTTTTTATCTTAAAAATCGCTCTATTGAACTTTATCATTAAAAGCTTAATTACTGAAAACAACAAAAACAAAACAAATGAATAATGTGATTATTTTCATCATCAGAAGCTGCCAGCTGTTCATCCTGATGCTCCACACACAAACTTTATCAGGATTCTCACTTCCTGTTCCTTCGCCTTCAAAACGCAAAACAAGTTAAAAAACAAACAAACAAACAAACAAAACAAAAAAACTTCCAAGAGCTACACAAACTCAAATAAACTTTTCAACCTGCAGCCACTTACAAACAAATAAGTGCGTCTTAGTCAGAAAACAAACAGGACAACCATCACCATGGAAACATCTTAGAAACAAAAAGGACAACCATCACCATGGAAACACCTTAGAAATAAACAGGACAACTGATATGCAGACAGTTATTGACTGACTGGTGATCAATATAATGATCATCACCATGAAGCTGGATTATCATCCCCGGGGTTTCTCTTAGTTATCTGGCTTCTCTTAACCAGACATCCGCACTCAGGATTTTCGGTCCCATAAAGCCGCTTATCAACTCACTAATTCAACCCAGGCTTTTCCAATCTAGATCTGTGCGCGCTCACATTAAAGGGTGGTGTTTGCTGCAGACGACCAATCACAGACATGGAAAAATCCACCAGAGCCGCATACTTTACGACGATGGAGCAGACAATAATCTGAAATAAATACGAGGATAAATCCATCATCCAGGCAAAAAGCAACACAGCTGCCAAGAGCCGCAAGGAATGCTGGGAAAAAATCTCAAACTGTGTCAGTGTGTAAATTAGTGGGATTATAATCTGACTTCCCCACCATGACGGCAGCAGTAGATGTGACTGCAGTAACATTTGCATGTTCAGTAAATGAATGTGTCTCCCACTCAGCCGTACACTCCTGCAGAGGAACTGGCCCTCTCTCACAGTGAGGGGCGACCCTCGCTGGGCCGCTGCCCTCAGTTTGAGCTTCAGCAGAATCGTCACTTTGATTCAAATGGTTTTGATATTTCATTTTATAAAGCATCTGACGCCTCGTGTTTATTCTGCTGGTTAAAATATTATTTCACTGTCACTTAAAGACTGTAAAACATTTGGCACCAACTCTCCTGTGGACTTTTCAGGGCAGCCAGCCTAAATACTAAATATGAGCAAACTAATGGAAACCTAAAGGAGCCCAGAGGCTGGCCTGGATTTTATCAGGCTTTTATTTAACCCTCTGAATTAAATTCCCCTCATTTATTTTCAAAAATATTTATTATTAATATTATTTATAAATATTCTACAAAATAAATTTTTGGTTGGACAGTGTAGAGTCATGAGTAAAAAACAAAACAAAAAAACAAAACAAAAAAAAACCCCAAGAATTCCTACTTCTTCTTCTCTTCAGACTTGAAAAAAAAATGTGAGAGAAAAACAAACAGAATTAAAATAAGAAGTCTAAGTAAAATGTATTAATTTTATAAAAGAAGAAGAAGAAAGGGGAAAAAATACTCTCATCCAATGGGCAGGCTATTTTCCAAGAGAGCTGATTGGTCAGTGGGTGGGGCTTTTCTACCTGCTGAGCTCTTATCCTGAACTTCACCTGCTCCGGAGCAGGTGAGGTGTTCAGCGTATGTTACCATGGCAACATACCCCAATAAAAAGTAATCCACCTTCATGGTACAGAAAAGCCAGCAGGGTTAACTTGAAGTGACCTCGCTGAGCCCAAATCCAGCTTTATGGTACAGGCCTCTGATGTTAGTGTCTATGATGTCTATTTTCAATATTTCATGAACAAAGTTAAAGATGCACTCGTCCACACAGTCTCGCTTCTGTTTCCTTTGTAACTCATCCATTAAACCTCCGCTGCAGTCAGCTGACCAAAATGTAACTAAAGCCAAGCAGAAAACACAGACACAGAGCAGGATTACAGGGCTCTACCCAAACAGGACAGAATAATATTTTAGGGATTGCACTTGGTTAACCAGTGTTTCGATAACCACTAACCCTAACTTAACCCTAACCCTAACCCTAACCCTGCCACATTAACACAGTGTTTTATAACCTTTACCTACGGCACTTTGGCATCACAGTACGGCACAGTATGGCTCTGTCGATAAAGCTTTGAATTGAACTGAGAGAGAGAGAGAGAGAGATTCCTTCCTTTCTTCCTCTCTCCCTCCCTCCTTCTCTCTCGTTCCTTGGGAAACTGATCTGGTTACAAAGATGTGTGTGTGTATCTCTGTGTGTATGTGTGTGTGTATCTGTGTGTGTGTGTGTGTGTGTGTGTACCAGTGTGTGTGTGTGCGTGTGTGTGTGCGTGTGTGTGTGTGCGTGTGTGTGTGTGCGTGTGTGTGTGTGTGTGTGTGTGTGTGTGTGTGTGTGTGTATCTGTGTGCGTGTATGTGTGTGTGTGTGTGTGTATATACCTGTGTGTAGACCAGTGGGATACCGACCCAGTCGTATCCAAACAGAGTGGAACACCAAGTCCTGAACTTGTTCATCTCCTGCAGATACACAGCATGTTTGTTATTTACCTCGTATTATTATCATTATTATTGTTGTTGTTGTTGTTGTTATTGTTATTGTTGTTGTTGTTGTTGTTGTTGTTGTTATTGGTGTTGTTGTTGTTGGTGTTGTTGGTGTTGTTGGTGGTGGTGTTATTACCACAGCTTTGCTGAAGCTGTTTTAAGATCAGTTTCAGCTCACACTCATGGTATGAATGTCCTCATGCTGCATGATATTAATATCTTTATAGAGCGTGTTATTAATAAAACAGCAGAAGGTCAACAGACTCTGGGTCAGTTTGGGTGCTGGAGGCGGGGCCACAGAGTCAAAGATTTTAAAGGGACAGTAAACTCAAATGAGTCAAACCAGCTGTTTTACCGCACACTTGTGGAGTCCACCAATCAGAACACAGCTCAGGTTTTATTCCTCCAGCCCCGTTTGACTGACTCCTCTCCTGCAGCTGCTATCCTGTGCTAGCATCTGCTAGCTTCAACAGACTATAGTAACAGTAGCTGTTAGCATGTTAGCACAGCACACTACGACAGGAAGAGTCGGGATTAGAAGGTCAGTGAGGAGGTGCTGCAATGAGGAGGTCTACAGTGAGGAGGTCTTACAGTGAGAAGGTCTTACAGTGAGGAGGTCTTACAGTGAGGAGGTCTTACAGTGAGGAGGTCTTACAGTGAGGAGGTCTTACAGTGAGGAGGTGCTGCAATGAGGAGGCCTTACAGTGAGGAGGTCTTACAGTGAGGAGGTCTTACAGTGAGGAGGTGCTGCAATGAGGAGGTCTACAGTGAGGAGGTCTTACAGTGAGGAGGTCTTACAGTGAGGAGGTGCTGCAATGAGGAGGCCTTACAGTGAGGAGGCCTTACAGTGAGGAGGTCTTACAGTGAGGAGGTGCTGCAATGAGGAGGTCTTACAGTGAGGAGGTCTTACAGTGAGGAGGTGCTGCAATGAGGAGGTCTACAGTGAGGAGGTCTACAGTGAGGAGGTCTACAGTGAGGAGGTCTTACAGTGAGGAGGGCCTTACAGTGAGGAGGTCTTACAGTGAGGAGGTTTTAAAGTGAGGAGGTGTACAGTGAGGAGGTCTTACAGTGAGGAGGCCTTACAGTGAGGAGGTCTTACAGTGAGGAGGTCTTACAGTGAGGAGGCCTTACAGTGAGGAGGCCTTACAGTGAGGAGGTGTACAGTGAGGAGGTCTTACAGTGAGGAGGCCTTACAGTGAGGAGGTCTTACAGTGAGGAGGCCTTACAGTGAGGAGGCCTTACAGTGAGGAGGTCTTACAGTGAGGAGGTGTACAGTGAGGAGGTCTTACAGTGAGGAGGCCTTACAGTGAGGAGGTCTTACAGTGAGGAGGTCTTACAGTGAGGAGGGCCTTACAGTGAGGAGGTCTTAAAGTGAGGAGGCCTTACAGTGAGGAGGTGCTGCAATGAGGAGGTCTACAGTGAGGAGGTCTTACAGTGAGGAGGTCTTACAGTGAGGAGGTGCTACAGTGAGGAGGTCTTACAGTGAGGAGGTGTACAGTGAGGAGGTCTTACAGTGAGGAGGCCTTACAGTGAGGAGGTCTACAGTGAGGAGGCCTCACAGTGAGGAGGTCTTACAGTGAGGAGGTGTACAGTGAGGAGGTCTTACAGTGAGGAGGCCTTACAGTGAGGAGGTCTTACAGTGAGGAGGTCTTACAGTGAGGAGGCCTTACAGTGAGGAGGTCTTACAGTGAGGAGGCCTTACAGTGAGGAGGTCTTACAGTGAGGAGGTCTTACAGTGAGGAGGCCTTACAGTGAGGACGTCTTACAGTGTAGGTCTTACAGCGAGGAGGTCTTACAGTGAAGAGGTCTTACAGTGAGGAGGTTCTACAGTGAGGAGGTTCTACAGTGAGGAGGTCTTACAGTGAGGAGGTGCTACAGTGAGGAGGTGCTACAGTGAGGAGGCCTTACAGTGAGGAGGTCTTACAGTGAGGAGGTCTTACAGTGAGGAGGTGCTACAGTGAGGAGGTGCTACAGTGAGGAGGTCTTACAGTGAGGAGGTCTTACAGTGAGGAGGTGCTGCAATGAGGAGGTCTACAGTGAGGAGGTCTACAGTGAGGAGGTCTTACAGTGAGGAGGTCTACAGTGAGGAGGTCTTACAGTGAGGAGGTGCTGCAATGAGGAGGTCTACAGTGAGGAGGTCTACAGTGAGGAGGTCTTACAGTGAGGAGGTCTACAGTGAGGAGGTCTTACAGTGAGGAGGCCTTACAGTGAGGAGGCCTTACAGTGAGGAGGTCTTACAGTGAGGAGGTCTTACAGTGAGGAGGTCTTACAGTGAGGAGGTCTTAAAGTGAGGAGGTGCTACAGTGAGGAGGCCTTACAGTGAGGAGGTCTTACAGTGAGGAGATGCTACAGTGAGGAGGTGCTACAGTGAGGAGGTGCTACAGTGAGGAGGTCTTACAGTGAGGAGGTCTACAGTGAGGAGGTCTTACAGTGAGGAGGCCTTACAGTGAGGAGGCCTTACAGTGAGGAGGTCTTACAGTGAGGAGGTCTTACAGTGAGGAGGGTCTGCAGGTCCACGCTGTCCCGGATCCGTCCGTCCTGACGAGCTTTAGATGCCAAATTACAAAACCAGACAACAGGAACCCAGTACTTCAGGTGAGGAGAGCGAACACACTCATACACCTTCCTCTCCTCCACAGTCATGAAGCCTGACAGACAGACAGGTGAGAGACAGGTGAGAGACAGGTTACATCTTCAATGTGAGCCAGTCTGACTGCTAACAGATAAATACAGATGTTTTAGTGTATGTCCTCTGTGTCTGTTGTTGTCAGCCATGCTGTGAATGTTTTACCTGAAGTCTTGAAGTCACCTGAGCAAACCGATATTGACAGTCTATGGCTTTGATGAATCGATACATATTTTGATGACGAGGATAAAGGCTTGGCAAGATTTGAAGCTCAGTGGATAAGAACAAATTCAAAATAAAGTCAGAAAAGACAGCAGAAACAGTGAATCCTTTTGATGGCCCCTAACCCCTAACCCCTAACCCCTAACCCCTAACCCCTAACCCCTAACCCCTAGCATTGAGCCATCAGGGGATCAGGGTGTCAGGGCATCGGGGCATCGGTGGCACCACATGACCTGACATGAACTCTGACCCCGGGTCACTGTGTGCTGTGCTGCAAAAGCAGACTGTTTGAAGAAGAGCTTCAGTTTGACAACCTCTAATAATGTTTTAGACAAAGGACCTAGTTTCACCACTGCTGAATTTAATTGCATGAATGCAAGGTACCATGTTCCATGTCACCCAGCTAGAACAGGGTTCCTGGGTTTTGAAGACCCTAATCACCTGCAGGACTGCCCCCCAGTCAACTGCTCAGCTTGATCTCCTATATCTTATATCCTATATACCAGGTGAAGTGTGAAGAAAAAAAAACTAAAAATTAAAATCTCAGAGGCTCAGTAGTCCCCCAACATGTGTCCTGATGAGTCTCCTGCTTCTGAAAACCACCTGAGAAGAACTCAGAAACTCAGGAAACTTCCAGATGACCTCAGAAACTCAGTAGTGATGTTTCCTGTTTAATTATTAAAGGCCCTGGTCACTTATCTGTTATCAGAGAGAGGCTGTTTGTGCTTGAGATCAGGAAGTGGGCTGAGTGGAAAAAACACAATGACACACACACACACACACACACACACACCATGTCTGTGTCATGTCTGAGTCCTGCTCTAATTGGCTGGTAACAAGCCAATCCCAGTGGACAGACAAAATGATTACAGGAAGGAAGGATCAGAGAGCTAATGTGAGTCGTACATGAAGAGAGTGTAGATTTTCATAACACACACACACACACACACACTGACACACACACTGACACACACACACACACACACACACACACACACAGTCACACACACAGTCACACACACTGACACACACCTGCCTCCACCACGTGCTCCATGGTGGGGAAGCGCTTGCAGACGGCCGTGCTGACCGAGCGGAAGATCAGCAGCGACGTCAGGTTGACGTAACGCATCAGAGTCCGACGCAGCAGGCGGCCATGTTCGTCTGCCCCCTGCACACAGCTGGGGGGGGGGGGGGGGGGGGGGGGGGGGTATTGATTGCTGGATTGATTTACTGATTTATTGACTGATTGATTGATTGATTGACTGATTGATACCTGGAGATGAGGAACATGAGTCTGTCTGGCCAGGGCAGGTTGACAAACTGGTTCCACCAGCGGTTCACCACCAGGGTCACATAGAAACCTGATACACACACACACACACACACACACACACACACACACACACACACAGTGTCACACTCAGGTCTCAACATAAAGCATGAAACATGTTTTATGTGCTTGTATGGAGAACATGAGCATGGAGAACATGAGCAGGGAGAACATGAGCATGGAGAACATGAGCAGGAAGAACATGAGCATGGAGAACATGAACATGGAGAACATGAACATGGAGAACATGAGCAGGAAGAACATGAGCAGGGAGAACATGAGCTTGGAGAACATGAGTTTGGAGAACATGAGCAGGGAGAACATGAGCAGGGAGAACATGAACATGGAGAACATGAGCAGGAAGAACATGAGCAGGGAGAACATGAGCTTGGAGAACATGAGCTTGGAGAACATGAGTTTGGAGAACATGAGCTTGGAGAACATGAGTTTGGAGAACATGAACATGGAGAACATGAGCAGGGAGAACATGAGCAGGGAGAACATGAGCAGGGAGAACATGAGCTTGGAGAACATGAGTTTGGAGAACATGAGCTTTGAGAACATGAGTTTGGAGAACATGAGCAGGGAGAACATGAACATGGAGAACATGAGTTTGGAGAACATGAACAGGGAGAACATGAACAGGGAGAACATGAGCAGGGAGAACATGAGCAGGGAGAACATGAGTTTGGAGAACATGAGCTTGGAGAACATGAGCAGGGAGAACTCACACAGCTGGATGAAGCTGGACACTGAGCTGTTACCATGGTTCCCGCTTTCAACACGCGCACACACACACACACACACACACACACACACACTCAGGCAGACAGACAGACAGGCAGACAGACAGGCAGACAGACAGACAGGCTGGCAGGCAGACAGGCAGGCAGGCAGGCAGGCAGGCAGGCAGACAGGCAGACAGACAGACAGACAGACAGACAGGCAGGCAGGCAGACAGGCAGACAGACAGACAGGCTGGCAGGCAGACAGGCAGACAGACAGGCTGGCAGACAGGCAGGCAGACAGACAGGCAGGCAGACAGACAGACAGACAGACAGACAGACAGACAGACAGGCAGGCAGGCAGACAGGCAGACAGACAGACAGGCTGGCAGGCAGACAGGCAGACAGACAGACAGGCAGGCAGACAGACAGGCAGGCAGACAGACAGGAAGACAGACAGACAGACAGGCTGGCAGGCAGACAGGCAGGCAGACAGACAGGCAGGCAGGCAGACAGGCAGACAGACAGGCTGGCAGGCAGACAGGCTGGCAGGCAGACAGACAGACAGGCAGGCAGACAGACAGGCAGACAGACAGACAGGCTGGCAGACAGGCTGGCAGACAGGCAGACAGACAGACAGGTGTACCCAGTATGAAGGTGACTGGGATTTGCTCGGCGTACTGGTCGCAGTAGATGGAAAGCTTCTCAAAGAATCTTTTCTGTGGATCAGAGAGAACGAGTCTGCAACAACAACAACAAACAACAACAACAACAACATTATCATTATAGCCAACATTATACATTAACAAACATTAATAATCTAATAAATATGAACAAATAGTAAACATTAACAAACAGGTAACATTCTGCATTAATTAGTATTAATTACAGCTGTAATAACTGACAGGTAATTACCAGTTAACTAATCATGTGCTGCTGCTGTCTCTGTTCGCTGATTCAATCATTTAGAAATCCCTTAATGATTAATGATTAATAATTAATAATGATATTCATGTACGATGATAGAGTCCTGATCATTAACTAAAGTGACACCAGGAGGTGATCGCCTGTTCAAGGTTAATTAACTCTCTAATTGATCATTAATTAATTCAACAGCACAGAAATTAACAAAAATTCAAAAAGCTCAAACAACCACACACACACTGATCACAAGCTGTGTGTGTGTGTGTGTGTGTGTCTGTGTGTGTGTGTGACCTGTAGATGGCGCTCAGCTCTGTGTGTGTGTGTGTGTATGTTAGTGTGTGTGTGTGTTTGTGTGTGTGTGTGACCTGTAGATGGCGCTCAGCTCTGTGTGTGTGTGTGTGTGTGTGTGTGTGTGTGTGTGTGTGTGTGTGTGTGTGACCTGTAGATGGCGCTCAGCTCTGTGTGTGTGTGTGTGTGTGTGTGTGTGTGTGTGTGTGTGTGTGACCTGTAGATGGCGCTCAGCTCTGTGTGTGTGTGTGTGTGTGTGTGTGTGTGTGTGACCTGTAGATGGCGCTCAGCTCTGTGTGTGTGTGTGTGTGTGTGTGTGTGTGTGACCTGTAGATGGTGCTCAGCTCTGTGTGTGTGGTGTGTGTGTGTGTGTGTGTGGTGTGTGTGTGTGTGTGTCTGTGTGTGTGTGTGTGTGTGTTTGTGTGTGTGTGTGTGTGTGTGTGTGTGTGTCTGTGTGTGTGTGGTGTGTGTGTGTGTGTGTGTGTGTGTGTGTGTGTGACCTGTAGATGGCGCTCAGCCCGCTGTACATGGCGGCGAACACGAGGAACTCGCGGTACAGGAGCTTGTAGATGCTTCCTGTCCAGCGCAGCAGCAGCCGGTGGAACCCGAAGAACGAGGCGTTCGCCACCTGACTGGAGTACGGAACCGTCATGCTCACCTGAGAGCCAGGTGAGACAGACAGGAGAGACAGACAGGAGAGACAGACAGGTGAGACAAGCAGGAGAGACAGACAGGTGAGACAGACAGGAGAGACAGATAGGTGAGACAGACAGGAGAGACAGACAGGAGAGACAGACAGGTGAGACAGACAGGAGAGACAGACGGGTGAGACAGACAGGTGAGACAGACAGGAGAGATAGACAGGTGAGACAGACAGGAGAGACAGACAGGTGAGACAGACAGGTGAGACAGACAGGAGGGACAGACAGGAGAGACAGACAGGTGAGACAGACAGGAGAGACAGACAGGAGGGACAGACAGGTTAGACAGACAGGTGAGACAGACAGGAGAGACAGACAGGTGAGACAGACAGGAGAGACAGACAGGTGAGACGGACAGGTGAGACAAGCAGGAGAGACAGACAGGTGAGATTGACAAGCAGGAGAGACAGACAGGTGAGATGGACAGGTGAGACAAGCAGGAGAGACAGACAGGTGAGATGGACAGGTGAGACGGACAGGAGGGACAGACAAGTGAGACAGACAGGTGAGACGGACAGGAGGGACAGACAGGAGGGACAGACAAGAGGGACAGACAGGAGGGACAGACAGGTGAGACAGACAGGTGAGACATACAGGAGAGACAGATAGGTGAGACAGATAGGAGAGACAGACAGGAGAGACAGACAGGAGAGACAGATAGGTGAGACAGACAGGTGAGACAGACAGGAGAGACAGATAGGTGAGACAGACAGGAGAGACACACAGGTGAGACAGACAGGAGAGACCGACAGGAGAGGGACAGACAGGAGAGACAGATAGGTGAGACAGACAGGAGAGACAGACAGGAGAGACAGACAGGTGAGACAGACAGGAGGGACAGACAGGTTAGACAGACAGGTGAGACAGACAGGAGAGACAGACAGGTGAGACTGACAGGAGGGACAGACAGGTGAGACAAGCAGGAGAGACAGACAGGTGAGATGGACAGGTGAGACGGACAGGAGGGACAGACAAGTGAGACAGACAGGTGAGACGGACAGGAGGGACAGACAGGAGGGACAGACAAGAGGGACAGACAGGAGGGACAGACAGGTGAGACAGACAGGTGAGACAGACAGGAGAGACAGATAGGTGAGACAGACAGGAGAGACAGGCTGTCCCACACAGAGGGGATGTCCCACCGTCTGTCCCACACAGAGAGGACGTCCCACCGGCTGTCCCACACAGAGGGGACGTCCCACCAGCTGTCCCACACAGAGAGACAGTCTTCCCATCCACAAAACGGAAAAGTGTAACTCAGGGCAGAGACTCAGGAGGGATGTTGATATGGTACAAGGCAAACCTCGAACACTCAATAGAATTAATCAAAAAAGGCAATTTTTCAGTTTGGTTCAAAATAAAGGAGAAGTTGTCTCGACAGACAAAGACATATTCATGTGTGCAGCATACATCCCCCCATCAGAGTCCCCTTATTATAATGAAAACAGTTTCTCCATTCTTGAAGATGAAATCAGTCACTGCCCAGGGAAACGTGCTGATCTGTGGGGACCTTAATGCCAGAACCGGCACAGAAGCAGAATCTGTTAACCCACAGGGAGACAAACATATACCTGGCCAAATCAACATCCCCCTTCCTGCACATCCACACAGGATGAACTTTGGCAAAACTGTCAACAAGAACGGGCACCAACTACTACAGTTATGTCGAACACTGGGTCTGTACATGGTTAATGGCATGAGCATTCACCGTCAGCCCCCTAACACCCCTATCCGACCACAGTAAAATCACCTTATACATTAGAAAGACACCAACAGACCCTCATATAACAGAACCCAGTAAACTGAACCATTCAAAACAGCCCTACAGATGGACAACCAATAGCAAAGATAACTACCAGAAAGCAATCAGACAACAAACAATTCAATCTAAATTAGACCTTTTTCTCTCCACCTCGTATCCCCACAGTAATGTCGGCCTGAGTCAGGACGTTTGGGATATTAACAATATATTTGACAATGCAGCAGATCTATCCAATCTGAAAAAGTCTTGACAAAAGTTGAGAAAAAAAAAAGAAAAAAAATCAGCCAATGAAAAGTGGTTTGACACAAGCTGCAGGCATCTGAGAAAAACACTCAGAAACCTATCAAATCAAAAACACAGACAACCTGACAACCCTGAGCTCCGCCTCCAATACTGGGAAACATTGAAATTATATAGAAAAACACTGAAAACTAAAAGGAAGCAGTATGAACAACACCAACTTGATGCAATTGAAGAGTCCATTGACTCAAATAATTTCTGGAAAAAATGGCACTCTTTCAGCAAACCACACAAGGAAGAATTGGCTATTCAAAATGGTGAAATATGGCAGAAACACTTTGAAAATCTGAGCAACCATAAATTCAAGATTGCCATATTAAAATTATTCAACCTCGTTCTTAGCATTGGACATTTCCCTGACATCTGGAGCAAAGGAATTATCACACCTATTTTTAAAAATGGAAATAAATATGACCCAAACAATTACAGAGGCATTTGTGTCAGCAGCAACCTGGGGAAGTTATTCTGCAGCGTCCTAAACAGCCGACTGCAAGACTTCCTCAGTGAACATGATGTCCTGAGCAAGAGTCAGACTGGATTCACACCACGACACAGAACCACAGACCACATCTACACCCTCCAAAACCCTCATCAATAAACATGTCCACCAAAACAAGAACCACATCTTCTCTTGTTTCGTAGATTTCAAGAAAGCATTTGACTCAATTTGGCACCACGGTCTGTTCCTGAAATTAATTGAAAAAGGTATAGGGGGGAAAACCTATGATATAATCAAAACAATGTATGCAAACAATAAATGCGCTGCAAAAAAGAAGAGCTTTCTGTGCTATAAAAAAAAATCATCAAACATAGATATACCTGTTAGAATCTGGCTCAAAATATTTAAATCAATAATTGAACCAATCCTACTGTATGGTAGAGAAGTGTGGGGTCCTCTTGTCAACCAAGACTTTGAAAAATGGGACAAACACCCAATCGAAATCCTGCACACGGAGATTTGCAAGAGCATCCTCAGAGTCCACAGGAACAGCCCCAACAACGCATCTGAACTCGGCCACTTCCCCTTCTAATCAGAATACAGAAAAGAGCGATCAGATTCTACCAACACCTTAAAGCGAGCGACCCCGACTCCTACCACCACAAAGCTCTGTGCCGCCAAGGAGTGGGGGGGTGGGGGGGAGTGTGTGTGTGTGGGGGGGATCTCCTCAGCCGGCTGGTCCAGAGGCTTGCCTCCTCAAACAGCACAGGGCATCAGGAGCCAAAGAGAGAGAAAACTACATCAGCTATCATCCATCACCAAAACTCAAAGCAAACGTCAGCTCTCTACAGTGGGCCTGTGTCAGTGTGACTCTAAACAGACAGAACTCAGCGGCAGATTACCTGAGATTACCTGAGATTACCTGAGCACCATCACAGAGCAGAGGCTGAGGAAAAGGTTCAGCATTACAGACTCAGCAGCCACAGGCTGGCCTCAGAGAGACAGGCAGAGAGAGAGTGAGACAGGCAGAGAGAGAGTGAGACAGGCAGAGAGAGAGAGAGACAGGCAGACAGAGAGAGAGAGAGAGAGACAGGCAGACAGGCAGAGAGAGACAGGCAGAGAGAGAGGAGCGTCTGTGTCGGCTCTGTCCACAGAGAGAGACAGACAGAGAGAGAGACAGACAGAGAGACAGAGAGACAGACAGACAGACTGACCAATCAGAATCAGCATGTGATGAAGGTGATGATGGTGATGATGGTTGTTTACTCACAGACTCTTCAGTTCCTCAGCAGCTTTACCGACTCGATGGCACATTCACACAGATCTGTCTGTCTCTCTCTCTGTCTGTCTGTCTCACCTGTCTGTCTCTCTCTCTGTCTGTCTCACCTGTCTGTCTCTCTCTCTGTCTGTCTGTCTCTCTCTCTGTCAGTCTCACCTGTCTGTCTCTCTCTCTGTCTGTCTGTCTGACTGTCTGTCTGTCTGTCTCTCTGTCTGTCTGTCTGTCTGTCTGTCACACACAGAAGCCCAGAGTCACACTGACCAGCAGCCTGACTAAATGTGGCAGTGTTTCCGCTGTGTGTGTGTGTGTGTGTGTGTGTGTGTGTGTGTGTGTGTGTGTGTGTGATCACATAGATAACAGCAGAGGTAAGTGTGTATAAACAGAAACAGGGTGTGTGTGTGTCTGTGTCTCTCTGTGTGTGTGTGTGTGTGTGTGTGTGTGTGTGTGTGTGTGTAACACTTTCATCAGATGGAATTTCATGATAATTTGGGAACGTCCCTCAAGCCCCTCCCACTTTTCCACAAAGCCCCTCCCACCTGAGATTCATGCACCCCCCCCCCAACCTGAAAGGTATCTGATCAATCAATCAATCAACATCCACTCAGAAAGGTTTCTGCTTACAGCTGAATTTATTTATTTATTGTTTTCATCAAATTAATTGAGTTTAGCAAAATAATGATATTTAAAAATAAAGCAGGCTTTAGTACATACACACAGTATATACACTTTGCCAGGAAGCAGACAAAATACTTTTTAATATCTTAAATTTTTTATACATAATATGTAGCATTTTAATATAATTTTTAAATTTAATTTTACATTTTTTTTTATTTTACTTGTCTTTCATTAACCCTAATTAACTAACCCTAATTGTCTTTTATTTATTTATTTGACCAAAAAATGCCAATGATTTGAACTGATTTTGAAAAATATGATGATTCTATGATGTCATCAGGTAGCGGCTCAGCTGGTCAAGTCGAAGCAAAGCGTTGGGCTAAACAGCCAATCAGGGCCAGGCAGGTGAGGCCGGGCTGAGCAGCGGGGGGGCGGGGCTCATGTGAAGGGCGACGTGCGGCCCCGGGGCGGCGCCCCGCTGGCCTGCGGGGGGCGCCGCGCTGCTGCCCATCTGAAGCAGCAGGGCGCAGCACAGCAGGAAGCTCATGAGCTGAAAACACAGGACAGGAATGATGTCATCATGACATCATACACCTCATATGGTCGTCATGGTAACAGCTCCTTTCTTCCATGGGAAAACGACATCCAAACGTTCTGTTCTTACAGTGAAGTTCCTCATTACATCCTCCAAACTGTAATCACGTTACTTCACTAATTACTCTCTAAAAAGTAATCAGATTACTAATTACTTCACTCTGTGACACCCAGATGAGCAGATCATAGTATGAAGAGATACGTACGACCACGGCGGGCAGAGCGCTGCTGGCTCGGTCTGCTCTGCGGACGTCTTCCTGAAGGTACTTCAGGAGAATTTCTCCACAAGGCTGAGGGGGAGGAGCAAAGCAGTGATGTCACTGGACATGTCACATGATTGGTTCAGTCAAACACACAGCTGACACACATGTGGACGCCCTGAGAGGCGGAGTGAGCCGAGATGCAGCTGAGTGACCTCAGCTCACACCGCCTGGCGTTTCAAACCCCACAAACAAGAACGGGGAGGAAGCGAGGAGACCGGACCGGACGCTCCGGTCCGGTCCGGTCCGGTCCGGTCCAGCCAGTCCGGTCTGGTCCGGTCCGATCCGGTCTGGTCCCATCCGGTCCAGCCGGTCCGGTCCGGTCCAGTCCGGTTCAGGTTCGGGTTCTGGTTCAGGTTCAGGGTTGGGTTTCACACAGAGAGAACAAAAGCAGATATCCTGCAGAGTGTGTGTTCTGTACAGAACGATTTTATATTGGAACCACACAGTAATTTAATGTGTGAAAAGCGACAACACAGTTTTCTGCTGAGTCAGCACAGAGGGAGCCAATCAGAACAGGGCAGGCAGCCGGGAGGAGATCTGCTTTTCTCTTCTGGTTGGACGTCTGAGAGCGGCCTCAGGTCTGTCCTCGCTATGAGCCTCAGTGAACCGACATGTAAATCTGATGGAAATCTGTGTTGTGATAAAGACTCAGGTGTCTCACCTGCTCGTAGACCCAAACGGCTTCCTCTTTTCTCTGACAAGAGACACAAACACAAAACATTTTTATTTCACACTCAGAATCAAGTTTCCTGACTTCATGAAGTTTCACTGCCGTCCTCCGCTTGATATACAAAACAAAAAAATGAATAATTTTAAAGGACGTGTGAAGAATGTGTTCATGCATGTATTTATATGTTATTTTAGTTTAATTATTTACTTTAACCTTCCTCTTCTTCTTCTTCTGATCACTATCACCACTACTACTCCTTATCAACAGGATGGATTTGTTGTATTTTGATAATGAGCTAAGCAAATTCAGCTGTGTGTGTGTGTGTGTGTGTGTGTGTGTGTGTGTGTGTGTGTGTGTGTGTGATATGGTAAGACAGACCTGATTGGTGGGATTGCGGTCGTACGGGTAGCGAGAGCCATAGGAAGAGGAGGAGGAAGAGAGACTGCTAACACAGCCTTTACCGCGGTTCGAACACTGACAGCTGCTTGGAATCGTTCCATCATACCTGGTGTAGTCAGTGTAGCCCTTCACACCGCAACACTGACTCTGCACACACACACACACACACACACACGTTAATAAACAGTCTAGAGTGGAGCTGAAGAGCCTAAAGAGGGTTATTCACCACTAGCAACAAACAACAACAACAAAACAACAACAACAGGATGAAAAGGATGGCCACGCCCCCTTCCACAGGGCAGGAGGGCGCACTGAACAGTTTAATGATGATGATGATGATCATCATCATCATCATCATCATCATGCTGTGGCCTTCACACTCACCACAGCTCAACCAGCTGAACACCACCACTACCACCATTATCATCATCACCATCATCATCATCATCATCTTCATCGTCATCATCATCACCATCATCGTCTTCGTCATCATCATCACCAAAATTATCATCATCATCATCATTATCATAATCATCATCATCATCACCACCATAATCAGAGCTCCGCCCCTCCAGGAGAGTTTGGACCAATGAACGCACTGAAGCACACATGAAACTACTGAGCGTAACTGACAGCCTGTGCTGGACCACGCTGCACTACCGTGAAACAGGGTTAGGTCAGCGCCCCCTGCAGGGTTAGGGTAGGGTCAGTGCCCCCTGCAGGGTTAGGTCAGCGCCCCCTGCAGGCTTAGGGTAGGGTCAGTGCCCCCTGCAGGGTTAGGTCAGCGCCCCCTGCAGGGTTAGGGTAGGGTCAGCGCTCCCTGCAGGGTAGGGTCAGCGCCCCCTGCAGGGTTAGGGTAGGGTCAGTGCCCCCTGCAGGGTTAGGGTAGGGTCAGCGCCCCCTGCAGGGTTAGGGTAGGGTCAGTGCCCCCTGCAGGGTTAGGGTTAGGTCAGCGCCCCCTGCAGGGTTGGGGTTAGGTTAGCGCCGTCTGCAGGGTTAGGGTAGGGTCAGCGCCCCCTGCAGGGTTAGGTCAGCGCTCCCTGCAGGGTTAGGTCAGCGCCCCCTGCAGGGTTAGG
>NC_044002.1:28070878-28075878 GCF_902150065.1 Myripristis murdjan | reverse complement strand
CTCCTCTTCCTATTCCTCCTCGTCCTCCTCCTCCTCTTCCACCTCTTCCTATTCCTCCTCGTCCTCCTCCTCCTCTTCCTCCTCTTCCACCTCTTCCTCCTCCTCCTCTTCCTCCTCTTCCTCTTCCCCCTCCTCTCCCTCCTCCTCTCCGTCTCCTCCTCCTCCTCTTCCTCCTCTTCCACCTCTTCCTCCTCCTCCTCTTCCTCCTCTTCCACCCCTTCCTCCTCTTCCTATTCCTCCTCGTCCTCCTCCTCCTCTCATTCGTAACCCCTCTCCTTCTCTGACTGTTGTCTCTGTCTCTCATTGCTCATCAAACAAAACAGAGGGTCAAGCCTCCTTTAATGCTGCAGTCCTTGATTGCAAATTGCTCGCCAGACCCAGAAGTTTAGAGATTTGAATATTTGTGTGTTGTCGATTGATGCTTTGAGATTTTATGTGAGAAGTATGTGCAAACCTGAAAAATTGTGTGTTGTGTTTTGACAACAAGGTGATGTGAAATTGACATCAGAGTGTAAAGAAGGAAAGTCAGAGTTCTAATATGATAAGGAAATCTAAAGTAGTAACAAACTGAGTAAAGTGATTGGGGACAGAAGTAAAGGTTGTGAAAACTGTGCCTAATTTTTGCTTTTTGTGTTTTAGCAATCGAAAAAAACTGTAACTACTGCAGCCAAGGAAGCTTGAACGAGGCAGAGCAAATAAGCAATCTCTCACCAGATAGCACCAAAGCCCCATGTATGGTCTTTGCACTGCCTTTTTGTCTAAGATCAAGTGTAGTATCTGTTCTTATCAGTTTGATATCTGATAGTCCCCCAGCCAGGGACCATATATTTAATTGATTTTTGGAACAGGGAGATGGAATAGGGGCTTGCTCCCTCCACTCCACGCATCGACCTGGTAAAAAAAATCTGTTCTTATCAGTTTAATACACGACTGAGTCACTGCTAGGCCTTGTTATCTCCCTCTCTCATGTAGCCAGACTGCAGCACCTCCTACCAGATTGTTCATCTCCCACTATCCCAAATGAAAATCAACATTCAGCACCTGGGTCATTATTTCTACTTGTTCCAGTTTCACCCTCACTGTAGCCTATGGTATGTAGGCCTGTTTTACCTCATTGTCTGTTTTATATGGTTTTAATGTTTCACGCTGTCCTGTCTTGAAATGTAGTCTAGGGTTAGGCTACTTGTTTTATCCAAGATCGGTAGGCTATGTTGGTTTGTGGGAGGGGCCTCATGGTTGGACTCCGCAGAGGGGGGCCACAGAAAATTGAGCAACGCCAGTGGGTCTCTGTGCCCCCATTACAGTTTTTTTAAATTGCTAAAACACAAAACCCAATTCTCTAAACCAAATGACCAGTTCTCTAAACACATTTTATAAAACTAGCCTCCATTTGCCAAAACCATAAACACATTTCACATGAAGACACAATTCACAAAATGCAATCCTCTTTTTCTCATAAATCTAAACACATTTTGTCTTGCTAAAACACAAGTTGCAAAAAACTCTGCTCACATTCTCAAATTAAAGCTCATGTGATGCAAAATGCTTGCCACAGTCAGCAAAATTTGAACACAATGAACACACCTGGCTTCATTCATTAAACATAACAACTCAAAATTGAAGACACTTGTTGCAAATGATGTGACCACACCTATATAAGCCAGTTCAGTGTGCACAGTTTGCTGAAGGTTCCAAACGTACACATGTACATGTACATGTACACAGTTCACAGTACAGTGGGTGCACATATTGTGTTGCTCAGTGGCCTACAGTACTACTGTACAATACTGTGCTAGTGTATTGACTGTTGATCTGAACACCTGAAAACACTTTCACATTTTCACAGAGGATATTCCAGTTGGACTCGATGGCTGCACAAATACCTTTTTTGGAAAAATACTATTTATATGGACAAAATCTTGTTTGCATAAAAAAGCCACCGGCCGCCATCAGGCGTGCTGGCCGCAACACCAGTCGGTATCAATCGGGCCGGGCGTGGCACCGACCTAATGCCGACCGGTGCTGCGCTCACCTGGTCAGGTCTGCCGGATCTGACGGGTGAGCGGCGCACACAGACTGCCATATGTAGACTACCTTTCATTATAAATCAACTTTTGTTCATAAGCAGCTGCAGCAGCACAACAGACACTGACACTGACAACATGGTTGATTAGTGACTGCGCAATGCGGCCATTCGCCGGTAATCACGGCATCAGGCGAGCCTACCTACTGGTTTACATAATTATGGAAGTAGGCTACAATACATGTGTATTTGCTTAGACCCCCAATATTAGACAAGGGCGTTTTTTCAGGGCATTTTCAATGGAAAAAATATCGTCCTATATTCAGATGAATACGGTAATAGAAAACTGCTTTGCAGCGCTGATGATGCCGCACAATGATTGTGGTGTGTGTGTGTGTGGTATAGTTCCATAAATAATAATAATAAAAAAAAAAACATCACACCCTGAACATTGTGTTTTCAATGAGTATTGTTGTGTGTAATGGATTCTCTGTAGTGTTTGCATTGAGTTGTGATACAGTACAATAATGTACATACTGTATTTTCTGTAGATTTACATACTGTTCATATGAAACACACAAATCTATGAATGCCCAATACCCTACAGTGATATATTTTGAGAACAGATACTGTAAGGTTTCTAAAAATGTGCTTTGGCAGTTGTGAAAAAACGTAAAAAGAACATTCTCACCCACTGAACATTGTGTTTTCACTTGTTTTGTTGTAGTGTGTAATGATGTGTATAGTGTTTAAATTTTTGCAGGCTTTGAGCAGCTGTTTTGGGGTGAAAGTTTGAGTTTTGAAAAGAGAAGGTGTGGTTTTGTGTATGTAGCTTTAGAAAAATGTGCTGTGTTTAGAGTTTTGGGAAAATGGAGGAAAGTTTTGTGAAATGTGTTTTAGCAATTAAAAAAAAACTGTAATATGACCTCCTCTTCACCCTTTTCCATGCTTTGTCCTCTCTCCATCAGAAATCTTCTGCAGTCTCCTAGAAGCAGATGTCAGAGCGCCAGGAAAGCGACATATCTCCAAGCAACAACATGGTCTTTTTACACATGGTACTTTTTAGGCTAGCTGCCCATTCCCCTCACGTCCACCAAAGAGCAACCATGGCTTTTTAACACATAGCTACTTACTTTATGGTCTGTGACAATTTTGGAGCAGCACTGCATGTGCGATTGGCACACTGAGCAGCACACTGCATGTTTGAAACAGAAACTGTGTCCTAGATGGCTACTATACTTCAAGAAATGGTAACTGAAATGCTACTCAACATTAACAAGCCTCTCAAACAAAATTGTTAATGAAACCGTTATTAGTGAACTATTTTTGTACAGTGAACTATTTTTGCACTTTTTCATGTGCCGCTAGCTACAATAGCCTGTATTATATCATTATTCTTTGGACTTTGGCTCAGGTGGTAAGTCAGGATGTTACTGATCACTTTTTTTTTTTATGCTGGGTGCGTTTTGATTCCAGTAAACAGTATTCAAGTCAATTGTACATAATTTCAGCTCCAAATACTGTATATTGTGAGATGTTCTGGATTGATATTGGTTGTATTCAGACTGTAAACACAGGCTATGTATAGTCTTTATTAAGTGTAGCTAACTTGTTTTCCATGTTTTCCAGGAAATCGTTAGCGGCCGATGCCTAAGCTCACTGGGCTGATATGAAAAATGTGTTCCGTCCAGTGGATTTTGGTACATGTGGACTCCAGTGGAACCATTTTGGCATGTGCCCCTCAGGTGTGATGGTTCTCTAAATATCTGTATTGGCAATATCAGCAAAAACCAATATCAGTGGGTCACTGGTTGGTGTTTGACCCCACTGGTTTGTTGCTCACGTTGGAACAGAAACAGCAGAGTTTCAGCTGATAACTTCTGCAGGTTGTCTGTTTCCTGTCAAGTCCTTAAACATGTTTACTTGTTTTTTCTGTCAAGCTAACTAAACTCATATTTTTCTTTTCTTTGTAATGTTTTTTTATTCTATGTGAATTTTACTCATGTCAATAAACAGGTCTTAAGTGGCCAATGTGAAATTGCACCAATAGTCAAGTTTACTACCGTAGTATTTTACAATGTAAAATAACACAAGCAACCTTTTATTGTGAAAAGCTTGTCTGTAATGCAGATCATTGTCCATAAATTAAAGTTCTTAAGTAAAAAAAAATTAATTGCTTGAATCAAACCCATTTTAAAAAGCCATCTAAAGCATTTGATGTAACACAATGTGTGGAATGAGAAATACACTGGCATGGCTTATTGGAAGTTTATTATGGACAGTCACACACTACATGTTTCATACTATGTTAATAGTTAATCAAAGATCCAGTCTACAGCATTATGTGATCTGAAAGTATAATTTAAAACACTATTTATGTGTTTTATTCATAAATAAGTGGTCAAATTTTCTTTAGCTTGTGCACTTTGAACGCTCACATCATTTGGACCTCCACAGTTTCAAAACCCTGCCCCGGCCCCGGCCACGCTGACTGTGTCCCCCCTGCTCCTCGAACAGCAGCCCGCCGCCTCCGCCGGGGGCTCAACTCTCAGCTCTGCAACAACAGAAGTGGGATGGGATACTGGACCTGTGAACAAATCTTCTGTGCCATAAGTCCACACTGTGCACTGTGAGTGAGCTGCTGACAGAGTGGCAGAGCACACAGCCTCAGTGCAGGTGTGCACTGTGCACAGAGCTGCAGGGGGCAGCAGGGGGCAGCAGGGGGCAGCAGGGGCCAGCAGGGGGCAGCAGGGGGCTGCAGGGGGCAGCAGGGGGCAGCAGGGGCCAGCAGGGGCCAGCAGGGGGCAGCAGGGGGCAGCAGGGGGCAGCAGGGGGCAGCAGGGGGCAGTGTGCACTCACCTGCTTTCCTGCCTGAAGGTGCGTCTGATGGAGGCAGCAGGGAGGCGGCTGAGGTTCGGCCGCACTCGCCGCCCCGCCTCCCTCACTGCCAGGCCGGGCACGAGGACAGGAGGGGCTC
>NC_044002.1:28025878-28055878 GCF_902150065.1 Myripristis murdjan | reverse complement strand
TGTTTCCTGCGTTAGGTTCCTTGTTTTAGCCATTTTTGTGTCTGAAGAACTTTCAGATGTGCTGCTTTACATAGACACCAAGCTTGGCAACATACACAGGCGTATGCCTGTGTATGCCTGTGCCTGTGTATTTCAACGTCATCACGTTGAAATACACAGGCATGGCCCGACATCATTATAAATCAATAGTTCAAATACAGTCATCATGTCCTCTATTTAACTAAAAATCGTTTTTGGTCCTTTTAATCAGACATGGGATGTTTATTTACCGCGACAGTTTCGGAGGTCAATTGTCACTCTTCTCTGACAATGTCACACTAACCTCGCGACAACTGCCACCTACAGTACACCTACAGGTTACTGTAGCGGGTGGCAGACGTCAGACTGGGAATGGGCGGCTCGCCCCGGGGTATTATTATTATTTTTAATAAATGCAGGTTAAATACGGGAAATTTACGGGAAAATACTAATACGGGAGGGGGCCGGGAAAGGAGGGTAAAATACGGGAAAATCCCGGCCAAAACGGGATACTTGACAGGTATGGTACAAAAAGAAATTGCACTTGAAGACCTAAGAGTGATTCTTAATGCAATATTTCACAAATACATGGGGTGTCCAAAAACTTTTTTCCACCACTGTACATTTATGCCACCCTTTGCAGTCATTGTTTTTGTTTGTCTGTTTACAGGATTTGGTGATGTGAATGAGGAAGGCGATGCCTCTGAGGAGTGAGTGGAGACGCCGGAAGCGTTCTAGAGTAAATATATCCTCATTCAGGCATTGCAGGTCTGTACCTCTGGTCTGATTTCAGCATCATTTTCAGGTTCTATTAGGTTGAATGTTTTCATGTTTGTTCCCTCTCTCCAGGTGGTGATCTCAGGTAAGATGGTCCTGAAAACCAGGTGGTCTGTGCTTGGCAAGAAGCAGGTAAGCTCCTCGATGCATGGTCAGCAGGGTTTTCCTCAGTTGGAACGTAGTGCCATTGTCCTGGCTTGGAGGACTGGTGTATTCGTTGCACCCTGTGGTGAACATAGATGTAGAACCTCTTACTTGTATTGTGGATGTAACCAAGGATGACCCTGCTGTCACTGTAGAAGTTAATAGCATCGAGTTCGACGTCCAGCTCATCTTGGATGTGATCCCCCATTTCGACGGCTAGTACGGCGGGGCACAGCTCTAGTGGTGGGATGGTGGGTTCAGATTAGGGTGCAAGCCTAGCCTTTCCCATGAAATCCACCCTCAATCTGTTCATCTTGTTGAACTGTCTTCAGATAAGCAACGGCTTGTGTCACACTTTTCACATTTTTCCACAGGGAGGAGAGTATCCCAGTCTGGGAGTTGGGAGCTAATCTCTCTGAGGAGGGCCCTACCTTGGATAGTCACAGGTGCCAACAGACCTAGCGGTTTGAAGATGCTGTTTACTACGGACAGTACCCCGCGGCGAGTGAATGGCTTATTCTCGGTCGATACTTGGTAGGTGAAGGTATCCGTGGATATCTCCCAGAGGAGACCCAAGCTGCGCTGTGTGGGTGGAATCTCTCCAGTCAGGTCTAGGTCCTTGAGGATGGTTGCGCAGTCCTCAGGGGAAAAGGCCTCCAGAACGGATTGGCTGAACTCATGGAGACGAACGTTTGATTCCCCCAGAGAAGCTTTTTTTTTTTTTTTTTTTTGATAATTCTTTTTATTGCAGAAGGGTGATGTACATTGTATTCCATTACTTACATTATGTTCTGCAAGTTTTCAAAAATTACAGAATAACAAAAACAAAAACAAAAACAAAAAATAATCGTGATCGTAAAAACAATAAGTGATAACAGCAACAGTACCGAACTCGTATATAAGTACAATTTAACATATAATTATACACAATAAGTGGGATAATACATAATAAGCTAAAAATAAAAACAAATAAGTATATACATAAAAATATAATAAGTAAATAAATAATTAAGTCAATGAAAAAAAAAGAAATAAAAAAACAAATAATATATATAACATAACACACTCAAGACCCCCCACCCCCCCATTCATCCCACACCCGTATACAACTTCAACAATGAGTGACTATGGTTAGGGTTGGAGCACACAAAGAAAGCACTTAAACAGATTCAACAGGGGAAAATGTGTAAACATATCTATACATGCATACATACATAAGTACACAAACATACATAAGTAGGCAGGTACATATTAAAATTAAAATTAATTGGAGGGCAAGCGATGTAGAAGATCAAAATGGGTAATAAAGGGCTGCCATATCTGAAAAAATGTATCCCTTGAACCTTTCAGTGAATATTTTATTTTCTCAAGTTTAAGAAAAAACATGCAGTCATTAAGCCATTGGGATACAGAAGGACTCTTGGCAGAATTCCAGTGTAATAGAATAACACGTCTAGCTATGAGAGAAGTAAATGCAATTACCTGTTTTTGTTTTGAATTAAGAGCAAGTGTTTCCTTAGGGGTACCAAAAATTGCTATTAATGGACAAGGTTGCAAGTTAAAGTTCAATACTGATGACACAGTTTTAAAAAAAAACATCCCAATAATTATGTAGTTGCGGGCACAGGAAAAACATATGGCTTAAGTTGCACGGAGTGCAATGACATCTACTACATTTGTCTTCAACATCTGGATATATTCCAGAGAGTCTGGATTTGGACAGATGAGCCCTATGTAGAACCTTAAGTTGTATGAGGCTAAGTCGGGCACAAGATGTGGTAGTGTGTATTCTTTTTATGGCCTTGTCCCACCACTCATCATTCAAGTTCATCACTAGTTCCTGTTCCCATTTAGATTTAGCTTTAATCATACCATTGTCTTTAAATGACATGAGAAAGTTATAAATTTTGGAGATTAATGCTTTTTGGTGTGGGTTTAAGGAAAGCAGATCAACCCATGGTTGTTTTGGCGGAAGTACAGGAAAACCGGTAAAAATAGTAGAGGTACAATGTCTTACTTGGAAATATCTAAATAGATGGGATGGAGGTAGACCAAATGTGGATGACAAATAAGAAAAAGTACAGAACACCCCATCCACATACAAATCTTGAAAACTCTTAATCCCTTTACTGTACCACTGAGAAAAGGTTAAATCTAAGGATGAAGGAGGAAATAAATGGTTATTACAAATTGGAGCCTTGGTTGATGCAGATGAGAACTTAAAATGCTGTCTGAATTGCTGCCATATTTTTAAAGTGGTGAGAACTACTAGGTTGTCTGTATAATGTTTGATCTTTATAGGTAAAGAGGAGTACAGCAGGGCAGAAAAAGAAGATGACGTGCAAGAGAGAGCTTCCAATCTACACCAGGGAGTATTAGGAGATTCAAGCCAGTAGACGATCTTATGAATATGCGCAGCCCAATAATAGTAACGAAAAATTGGCAATGCAATACCTCCATTAAGTTTGCATTTCTGAAGTAAGGATTTAGAGATTCTAGGTACCCCCCCCCATACAAAAGAACTTATCAATTGATCAAGCATTTTAAAAAACTTTTGGGACAAAAATAAAGGGACAGTTTGAAATAAATATGTAAACTTAGGTAAAATATTCATTTTTACAGCATTTACCCTACCGATCATTGAAAGTGGTAGACTGCTCCATCTCTGGAAATCAGTTTTTATCTTAGAAATAAGGGGAGCAATGTCAGCTGAAAAGAGACCGGGTAACGTACGGGTGACCTTAATACCAAGATAAGTAAAGCTGGAAATACTGAATTTAAAGGGCAAGTCCGTATGCCGAAGATGCAGAGCAGATGTATTAATTGGATAGCATTCACTTTTTTGAAGGTTCAATTTATAACCTGAAAAGGAACTAAAATTGTCAAGGATTGATAAAATAGCAGGAACACCGGTTTCAGGATCAGATATGAACAACAATAAATCATCTGCATATAAAAGAAGTCTGTGCTCCATCCCTGCACGCTGAACACCCTTAAACAAGGGAGAGGTCCTCAGAGCAATGGAGAGTGGTTCAATTGCTAAAGCGAACAACATTGGGGAGAGAGGACAGCCTTGGCGCGTCCCACGTGTAAGCGAAAAATAATCCGAGTGATTATCATTTGTATGTATGCTAGCTTGTGGAGAGTTGTACAGGAGGCGAATCCAGGAAACAAACTTATCACCAAACCCAAATTTTTTCAATACAGTAAAAAGATACTCCCATTCTACCCTATCGAATGCCTTCTCTGCATCGAGGGAAATTATAATTTCAGGAAGTTCAGACTGGCCTTTAGAATATATCAAATCAAAAAGTATCCGAGTATTAAAAAATATGTGCCTCCCCTTAATAAAACCATTCTGTTCCTCTGAAATTATGTGTGGGAGCACTTTCTCCAAACGAGAGGCCAGTAATTTTGCCAGCACCTTGACATCAACATTAAGGAGAGACAAAGGTCTAAAAGAATTACAAGAAGTTGGGTCCTTATCTTTTTTAAGTAGCAATATTATTGATGCCTGTGTTAAAGTAGGAGGCAAAGCACCGCTCCCAAATGATTCGTTATACATGGGCAAAAGAATTGGGGCCAACTTGTCATAGAATTTCCGATAAAACTCAACGGTAAAACCGTCTGGACCAGGAGCTTTGTTAGTCTGCATTGCTCTGATTGAACGTCCAATTTCTTCAATATTAAGAGGGGCTTCAAGGTCCTGTACAAAGCTGGGGTCAACCTTTGGAGTCTTAAGTTCGTCCATAAATTTCATCATATTAGAAGTATTAGAAGGAAATTCAGATTTATAAAGAGATGAATAGAATGATGTGAAAATATTATTAATTTGAATGGGATCAGAGGTTAGGCTATCAGAAGGATCTTTGATTTGAGGGATCAAACGGGATGCAGCACGACGTTTTAACTGATGGGCTAGTAACCGCCCTGGCTTGTCACCATGTTCATAATAGGAGCTACGTGATTTTAATAAAATCTGCTCTGCATCTCTTGTAGAGACAAGATCAAATTCGGCCTGCAAGTTAAGTCGCTGTTTAAATAAATCAGGGGAGGGGTTCGAAGAATAGTCTTGGTCAAGCTGAAGTATTTTAGATGTAAGTTCTTGAAGCCTAATTTTGTATACTTTATTCGAGTGGGCTGAAAAGGAAATAATCTGCCCCCTAAGATATGCTTTCAGCGATTCCCACAACAGAGAATAAGAGGTGGAATTATTTTGATTAAAAGAAAGAAAATCATCAATGAACTTTGAGATAAACTCACAAAATTTACTATCAGATAAAAGGATAGGGTTAAATCTCCAAAGAGGAGGGCTTCTGATACGGGTGGAGAATTTAATATCTAAGGCCAGAGGGGCATGATCCGAAATGACGATACTTAGATATTCACAGGAGCTTACACATGTATTTAATGAACTGTCTATAAAAAAGTAATCGATTCTAGAAAATGAATGATGTACTTTAGAAAAGAAGGAAAACTCCTTAGCTGTGGGATTGCGAAATCTCCATGGATCGATAAAGCCATTCTGATTCATAAAATCAGAAAAAGCTTTAGACATGTTAGATTGAGAGAAGTTACGAGAACTAGACCGATCTAAAGCAGGATTAATGACACAGTTTAAGTCTCCTCCCAAAATAAGTTGGTGCGTGTTAAGAAAAGGAAGATTGCTGAGCAACGTGTGAGCAAAATTGACATCATCAAAATTGGGGGCGTATACATTAACCAGTAAAACTGGAGTTTGAAAAAGGACACCAACTACAATAATATACCGACCATTTTTATCAGTTATAACTTTAGTGGAGGAAAACTGTACTCTATTTCCAATTAGAACTGCAACACCTCTGGACTTAGAATTAAAATCTGAATGGAAGACCTGGTTAATCCATGGACTTTTTAATCTTTGATGATCTTTATTTTTTAAGTGTGTCTCCTGTAAAAAAACAATATCAGCACTTAACCGCTTTAAGTGTGTGGAGACTTTTGCTCTCTTGATCGGATTACCCATTCCTTTAATGTTCCAAGTTATAAACCTGACAGATGTACCTGTAGGCCTACTAGATGCACTGTGGTCTGAAATGCAGCCTGCCATTAACCTATATTAGACAATACAAAAAAGAAAGAGAGAGAAACAAGACATCTAGAACCAAAGTGAGAGTTCACAGACCTTTCCCCAACCACTAACAAATAAACACATTCACACTTCCCCAAACCCCCTGTCCGTAGCCACTGTTCACCTCCCACCCCCCCAAAACCCAAACACCCCCCACACCAATAGTCTCCCTGAACCATCAGAAAAGACCGCAGTGTATACTCCCTAAGAAGTCGTTTACATACAAAAAATGTAAACGTCTAAGACACTGAGCTGAGCTAGTGGAGTCCCACAGACTACAATATACGATAGATTGGCGCATTTGGTCAAAAGACCCGATATAGTTTAAACCACTATAAGGTTATGGAAAACAGATAAAATAAATTGTTTACAAAAGGGAAAAAATTGGAGAAAAACTAAACAAAACAAACAAACAAACAAACAAAAAACCCCACAAAAGTACCTAACACCTCTCCCCCTTTTTCTGATGTTATTTTGGACTATTCATCTAACATCTAAGTAAGAAAACATAACTGTGGTAACATGACTTATGAAGAACATACACAACAACCGTATAATACTTGCATAGAGGCTTAATATGGACTTTTTAAACAGGAGAGGAGGTGAACTAAACTAGTGTGCTGTAAACAGTACGAACAGCTTGAGTAACAGGAACATGAGAGAGAAAAAAATCTGAATTGGGGCTTTATGTTAACTGCCACATAAACATTGATATGAGCCAGAGATTACGTTTTGAGGTAATTCTGCACAAAAAAGTTCTTGTTTTCAGTGAGCAAGCGGGTGACATTAGAGTTGGAGTGTACTGAATTACCTGTATAACTTATAAGGCCCGGTGCATCACGATGAATAATTCGAAAACCAAACAAGCCGTATGGCCTAGTCTTGTGCAGCGTAGCCTGATTTAGTCTTTACCAGCGTTCATTCCTGTGTTTATTTTCTTGATGAAGGTTTGAGCATCTTCCGATGATAGGAAGACTTTCTCCTCACCGTTATAGGAAATGCGCAGACGAGCAGGGTGGATGAGTCCATATCTTACTCCTTCCATTCCCCGTAGTTGGCGCCTGACCTCGTTGAAAGCAGCACAGGCCCGTGCTATCTTTGCCGTGTGATCCGGGAAGATGTGGATGGTCATGTCCCTGACGCTGATTTTTCCACGTTCTCTTGCCCGTCGCAGAATATCGATGCAGTCGGAGTGGTAGTGGAGCCGGGCAATGATCACGCGCGGCCGCTCCCCGGGTCTCGGTTTGGCCTGGAGGGTCCTGTGGCATCTGTCCATCAGCGGCTCCTTGTCCAGATGGAGTGCTTCTTTAAGCAGTGTCGCAACTGCACCGGCAGAGTTGTTGCCGGCTTCCTCAGGGACCCCCACAATTCTGATATTATTTCGGCGCGATCTTGCTTCCAAATCTTCACACTTATTTTCCAGTCTGGTCATTTCAGCTGTGAGGTTGTCAATCTTATTTTGGATCGCGACAATATCATCAGTGCAGGTTGAGAGAGCCTGTTCCATTTCCACCACCGTTCCGTTTAGCACTCGCAGATCCGCTTGTGTTGCAGCTGTGTCTTTGGCGAGCTGTGTCTTCACCGCTTGCAATTCAAGTTTGATTGTGGATAAATCTTCACCTAGAGCAGCGCGTAGTTCTGTCTTGAAGATATCCGCAATGTCTTTACGCAATTCGGCGAGGAGCTCAACTTTCAGGGCCGATGCGTCCACAGGTGCCTGGGGTGGGGCGGAGGCGTAGTCGGAGCTGGGAGGAGAATCACTCGGGCTCGAGGGAGCAGCCAAAGGGCAAGGCCGCGGGGTAACATGCCGTCCTTTAGTGGTTTTGTTCGACATTTAAGCTTTTTTCCAAAATGGGAAAAACAACAGTGATTTAAACGCGGGTGAAAGCAAACGACTGAATGCAAAATAGGCGCAGAAAAAATATTGTTTAAAATAAAGTCTGCAGGAGCTCCCACACCTACGTCTTACTCCATCGCTAGCTCAACCGCCCCCCAGAGAAGCTTGTGTTCTTCTTAGCAAGTCGATTGCTTCGAGGTCTGTTGGTACGGATATCAAGCCGTCGTCGACATAAAAATGTCTTTCAACGAATTCAACAGTGTCGGCGCCATATTGCTGAGCTTCTTCTTGGATGGCCCCTCTTAACCCATATATAGTCCGGCGGCAATGCGAAAAATCGTGCACTTCACGATACAAGCATGAAATTTGGCACACTGTTAGAGCATGCCCTAAGGTTCATTTTTGGCTATAGGGCCATCACAGATTTGTCCCGTGGTAACCGTGACAACCATTTTTCAAAACGGCTGCCACCTGCGGTGATTTTACCTGTAACTCAGCTTCTAGACCACCTAGGATCTTGATCCTGGTGGCTAATCCTACATTTTCAAGGATGAGGAATACAATGGTACTATTTACAACATGCTAGCAACTACCTAACTACATATTTCCAGCATTCAGTTAATTAAATAATAGTAAAAACCATCAAAATATGTATTTCAGTATAGAGATTTACATGTTTCTTTCTTTCTTTACTTCTGTACTCGCGAGTGGCAGCCTTTTCAGCAGCTCCGTGTATGTCCGTGTTTGTTGTTTACTTTTTTGTTGAGTTGTTCCGTTTTTTATTTTTGTACCTCCGTGTGCTACCTGACTATGGATCTTCACCCGGTGAAACTCGTTTACTTGAGAAAACAACTACTTTCTCTGAAGACCAAGTCCCATGTCGGCGTGGTTCCACATTTACCTGACGAGGTGAGGAGACCGTTCCGAGGCTGTAGAGCCGGCGCTAAGCTGGAGGCTAAAGGCTGAATTATGCTTCAGCGTTGGAAGAGCGTACGGGGGTTGTGCGAAGCACGCATTTCCTACGCAGCGCGTGTGTCCAACATACCTCTGCAAACACACTGAGCAATTCTCCTCCCACCAACGTAGACCCTGTGACGTATGGTCGCTGCTCTTCTGTGGCGAGTGGACGAGTCGTATAGGTGCGGGCACTCTCCAAAGTTTTCAAACACAACCGACGAGTCGAGACACAACAGTTTTAAAAAAAAAAAAAAAACGGCGCTGATGGCACAACAACAGGAATGTGATGCCGGTTGCAATGAAATGCCGGAAATAGTGTACTTCGGCGGACCAATCACAGCTCTTGTGGGGCTGCGTAGGGTCCGCGTAGTTACAATTTTTGGGAGGCGCGCGGCAAGACTCTGCGGCGGTCGCACAACCCCCGTAAGCTTCGCACAACCTCCGTACGCTCTTCCTACGTGGAAGCATAATTCAGCCTTAAGCGGCTGGAGAAGAAGTGGCGATACAAACCTACGGTACCTGTGGTAATCATGGGGAATGTGAACTCACTGCCCAACAAGATCGACAAGCTGGCTGCGCTGCTGAAAAATGTCAATACCTACAGAGAGTGCAGTTTGTTGTGCTTTGCTGAAACGTGGCTAACGACTAGCATCCCAGACGCTAACGTGGAGCTACCCGGCTTCAGCACAGTCAGGTCGGACCGAGACAACAAAGCCTGCGGGAAGCAGAAAGGAGGGGGGCTCGCGGTGTACGTGAACACAAGGTGGTGTAACCCTAGGCATGTAAGTGTGAAGATCTGCATCTGCTGCAGGGACATCGAACTTCCGGCCGTAAGTTTACGTCCCTATTACTTGCCCAGAGAGTTTGGACACGCCATTGTGGTCATTGTTTACATTCCGCCCCGAGCCGACACAGAAGTCGCGTGTGACGTCATCCACTCCGCTGTTGATAAACTCTCAACACAGCATCCCGAGGCGCTTGTGTTGATCTCCGGGGACTTCAATAATGTGACCCTAGACAAGACACTTCCTGCTTTTTTCCAGTATGTGGACTGTAACACCAGGGGAAATAAGACTATTGACCTGCTGTATGCAAATGTAAAGGATGCATACAGGGCCACCCCACTGCCTGCACTGGGAAAAGCTGACCATAATCTAGTTCTGCTGCAGCCTCACTACAAACCAAAGGTGAGGAGGCTACCCACAACCACACAGTCATTCAGAAAGTGGTCTCCTGAGGCAGAGCACGCTCTGAGAGACTGCTTTGGCACTACTGACTGGGATGTACTGCAGGGGTCGCACAGCGGGAACATCGAGGGGGTTGTAGACTGCACCACTGACTACATTAACTTCTGTATGGACGTTGTTGTTCCTGTAAGAACGGTGCGCTGCTATGCGAACAACAAGCCCTGGATCACGAGTCACATTAAAGGCCTCCTGAACCAGAAGAAGAAGGCCTTCAAAGACGGTGATAAGCAGGAGCTGAAACGCGTGCAGCAGGAACTCAGAGTCCAGCTCAGGGAGGCAAAGGAGCAATACAGAGGGAAGTTGGAGCAGAAGATGCAGAACAACAGCATGAGGGAGGTGTGGGACGGCATGAAGATCATCACCGGCTGCAGATCCAGGCAGGGGGCCACCATTGAGAGGGATGGGGGGAGGGCGAACGAGTTGAACAACTTTTTCAACAGGTTTGACCACCCCATCTCACTCTCACCTCTGATCACCCTGCCCCCCACACCCTCATCTGCTGCCCTCCCCCCGCTACAAGTGGACAGATGCGATGAGGACCTCCCTGCCTACAATCACAGCAGCCCAGGTGTGTGGAGAGCTGAGGAGGCTTCGCCCCGGCAAAGCTGCAGGTCCAGATGGAGTATCCCCACGACTGCTGAAGGCCTGCGCGTCAGAGCTGGGAGACCCTCTGCAGTACATCTTCAATCTGAGCCTGGAGCAGGGGAGGGTCCCACTGCGGTGGAAAACATCATGCATCGTCCCAGTCCCAAAGAAGCCACGTCCTGCAGAGCTGAACGACTTCAGGCCGGTCGCCCTGACGTCACATGTGATGAAGACCATGGAGCAGCTGCTGCTACACCATCTGAGACCGCAGGTGAGCCATGCCCTCGACCCTCTGCAGTTTGCGTACCAGGAGAAGGTGGGAGTGGAGGACGCCATCGTCTACATGCTACACCGATCCCTCTCTCACCTGGACAGGGGCAGTGGTGCTGTGAGAATCACATTTCTGGATTTCTCCAGCGCCTTCAATACCATCCAGCCCCAGCTGCTCGGTCACAAACTGACTGATATGGGAGTGGGCTCACACCTGACGGCATGGATCATGGACTATCTGACAGGCAGACCTCAGTATGTGCGACTGGGGGACTGCAGGTCAGACACTGTGATCAGCAGCACAGGAGCGCCGCAGGGGACTGTGCTCTCTCCAGTCCTGTTCACCCTGTACACGTCGGACTTCCAGTACAGCTCGGAGTCCTGCCACGTGCAGAAGTTCGCGGACGACACGGCCATCGTGGGATGTATCAGCGGTGGACAGGAGGAGGAGTACAGGAAACTCAACCAGGACTTCGTAGCATGGTGTGGTTCCAACCACCTCCACCTGAACACCTCCAAGACAAAAGAAATGGTGGTGGACTTCAGGAGGACCAGGCCTCACCCGGAGCCCGTAAGCATCAACGGTGCCTGTGTGGAAATGGTGCAGACCTACAAATACCTGGGAGTGCAGCTGGATGATAGACTGGACTGGATGGCCAACACTGAGGCTCTGTGCAGGAAAGGACAGAGCCGACTGTACTTCCTCAGGAGGCTGGCGTCCTTCAACATCTGCAAAAAACTGCTGCTGATGTTCTACCAGTCTGTCGTGGCGAGCGCCCTCTTCTATGCGGTGGTGTGCTGGGGAGGCAGCATCAAGAAGAGGGACGCCTCATGACTGGACAAACTGGTGAGGAAAGTGTGCTCTGTTGTGGGCACACAACTTGAGAGCCTGACATCTGTGGCAGAGCAACGGGCGCTGAGCAGGCTCCTGTCAATCATGGACAATCCACTGCATCCACTGCACAGCACCATCACCAGGCAGAGGAGCAGCTTCAGTGACAGGCTGCTGTCACTGTCCTGCTCCACCGACAGACTGAGGAAATCATTCCTCCCCCACGCCATGCGGCTTTTTAACTCCACCCGGAGGAAATAACTCATTATACACATACTGCAATACTGGTAGATAACATGCAAAGACTGGAGGGGAAGGGGTGATTCCATGAGGCTGGATCAAGTCTGACAGTTCCTGAATTCCCAGTACCGGGCGTCAGGTTCTGTCGACGGTCTTGGTCTCATGGTTTCACACTAACTCTGAACCTCGGTCGGAGCGTGTGTTCCTCAGGTTAGGTTATTTTCCACTGCTGTTTAAATTGTTAATACTTCTGTTTAAATTGTTCATATTTCTATTTTTTTTATAATCCTTGTTTATAGTGTTTATATTGCTTCTGCTATTTATCATGTGTATACTGTATATTTCTTCTAAATTTGCACATTGACCTACCTCTATGCACATTTTATACACCCATGCACACGGTTTTTTCTGTTTTTTTTTTGTTGCACATTGCTTTTTGCACACTGGCTTGTACTTAGATCTTATTCTGTTGTACTTAGATCTTATTCTTTTTTTTTTTTTTCATCTTTTTTATTTTATTTAATCTGTAATCTGTGGATACTGCTGAAAAACTGTTAATTTCCTGCGGGATGAATAAAGTATCTATCTATCTATCTATCTATCTATCTATCTATCTATCTATCTACTGTACATGTTTTCTAAGATGTTGACAGATATGCCATGAAATGCATGTGTGTTATGGCAATGGCCAAAGTGGAACTATACAGCAGTACAGAGACAGGATACCATTTAGCCTAAAGGCATTTTTAATAAAGCCAAAGAGGAAAGAAAGAGTGACAACACAAAGTTGCGTATGATGACACAGTCCACCACAGTAGCAAAGGGCAGTGCACTGAAGTGCTGCCTTGGCACATTTGCATCTTCCACAACATCCCTTTTTGCAACCACAGTGGAGGACGTTGCGACATGTAAGTTGCCAGGAAGGAGAACAGCTCAGCTTTGTTCTCATCAATACGTAGATACTCAATGTGTCAACGAATTCCCTTCCCTCTCTTGCTGCATGTTTTCAGCCTTCAGCGTTTCTAGTTAACCAGACAATACCCCACAAAATTTCCCATCAAGAGAAAAAAAACCTGCCTCTAATTGGCTGGCCTCCAGTCCAAGAAAAATCCAAGTCTCAACAAGAAATGACTGAAGAATGACTGTTCCTTGTTCTCGAGGCTCAACATTGCATCACAGAATGTGATGGAAATCTGTTTGAGTTCTTTGAGCATGAAAACCAGGCATGTCCAACAACACTGTCACAAATGGGCAAGCTGAGAACTGGTACCAAGTCGAATTTGGTGGGCTGTTTGATGGACCTGGTTCCTTCACATGAAAATGCATCCATTCCCACTGTCCAGGTCATCATTCCTGTGGTAGCCAAGGCACAGAAGGCACGAGTCACATCACTGAAGTTTTTCCATGTATCCCATGTCATCTTCTTGCCCCTGCCTCCAAATGACGACACAGTCTCACAACCAGTAAAGGCAAGGAACATTGGCAAGGCTACACATCGATCTGGGCCTAATGCCCTCGCCATCTCATGAGTTGCTAAATGCCGGAAACTCTTCCCAGCTCCAAAGGCAACCCACAAATGGGCAATGTTGAGGCGTTGGGCTGCCATCACTGCCAGTACCAGCACATCTGTGTCAACTGTGCATATGGAGAGGTTGTCATACCCTTCCTTCACAGCGTCTTCCAGGTGTAGTATGATACATGTATCAGCCTCCACATGTGTGCATGGTGCAAAACCTGATGTATCTTGGGGCTGAGTACAGATGACTTCAGCATGATGAGTGCTGATTGCCTGTTTCTCAGTGGCAACGGATGTAACACAAGTTGCCAGGAAGGAGAACAGCTGGCAGGTTTTTTTTTCTCTTGATGGGAAATTTCGTGGGGTATTGTCTAGTTAACTAGAAATGCTGAAGGCTGAAACATGCAGCAAGAGAGGGAAGGGAATTCGTTGACACATTGAGTATCTACGAATTGATGACAACAAAGCTGAGCTGTTCTCCTTCCTGGCAACTTGTGTTACATGTTGCAACCTCCTCCACTGTGGTTGCAAAAAGGGATGTTGTGGAAGATGCAAATGTGCCAAGGCAGCACTTCAGTGCACTGCCCTTTGCTACTGTGGTGGACTGTGTCATCATACGCAACTTTGTGTTGTCACACATTCTTCCCTCTTTGGCTTTATTAAAAATGCCTTTAGGCTAAATGGTATCCTGTCTCTGTACTGCTGTATAGTTCCACTTTGGCCATTGCCATAACACACATGCATTTCATGGCATATCTGTCAACATCTTAGAAAACATGTACAGTATACTCTATACCGAAATACATATTTTGATGGTTTTTACTATTATTTAATTAACTGAATGCTGGAAATATGTAGTTAGGTAGTTGCTAGCATGTTGTAAATAGTACCATTGTATTCCTCATCCTTGAAAATGTAGGATTAGCCACCAGGATCAAGATCCTAGGTGGTCAAGAAGCTGAGTTACAGGTAAAATCACAGCAGGTGGCAGCCATTTTGAAAAATGGTTGCCACGGTTACCACGGGACAAATCTGCGATGGCCCTATAGCCAAAAATGATCCTTAGGGCTCTAACAGTGTGCCAGATTTCATGCTTGTATCGTGAAGTGCACGATTCCATCAAAATATTGCGCATAGCTGCTGGACTAATATAGCTACAGTCGGCGAAGGGCTGTTGCCAAAGACGTGAACTTTCATTCGATAGTTGATGACCGGCTTGGTTACGTCATTGTCCTGATGCCACAGGAAATGTAGAAAGTTGCGATGTTCTTTGCTCACTTCAAAACAGTAGTCTGTTGGATGTCTGCCAGTACTGCCATTTTCTCCTTTCGAAACCGGAGAAGAACGCTGATTAAGGTGTTATTCAAATCTGGGCCAGTTAGCATCATTCTTCAGTGGGGGTGCCACTTCAGCGTGTCCATCTTTGAAGAGTTTGCCCATGAACCATGGCATGAAGTACTGTTCTTGCATCTCTGGTTTTCTTTTTAGTACTTTCTGCAGAGACGTGAACCTCTTAACAGCCTGCTCTCTATTGTTGGAAGGGCTTTGATGACGTTCCCTGAAAGGGAGTGGGGCAACCCAAACATTCTCTTTGTTTCTGTAGACACTAGCATCCATCATGTCCAGAAAGATTTTATCCTTGATAAAATAATTTGAAGCTCTCATCTTGCTTTGTGGTGAGTGGGTCCACAGCAGGTAAGTCATGGGAGTGAGCACATGGAGTGAACACTGAGATAAAATACCAAAACAAATACACTGAGTCGTGTGTCGTCTTTTTTTAACATCCAGAATTGTAAACAAGGTATGAATTACATTGTATATACATGAAAATATTTTTTTTTTATCCTAACTTATTCACTACAGTTCTAACAAATAGTCTCTAACATATTGTCTTTGACCTATTACTATTGAAATATGATGACTTACGACCAGGATTTATCTGTCCTTTTGTATGGATGTGAAAGGATCCTTGACCAGCCAATTCAACACAGCTCCATTGTTGCTCTGCAACTTCCCGCCCCACCCTAACAGGAAGTGATGCAATTAAATTGATCTAAACTTCACTAACTTAAAGAAACAGCAGAATTAAACAGAACAGCACTGCAGAGTGGAATCCTAACATTACAAAAAACAAATAATGTCGTGTATCATCATCCTCTTCACTACCATCTGATGTCAGACCACAAACAGCAGCAGCTCCGTGTGAAGGTTTGACCAATAAAAAACATTTTAACAGTTACATTCCTCTGAATGTTCCCCCCACACCCCCCCCCCCACACACACACACAGCCTACCTGTTTGCTGCAGTTGGTGAAGTGCAGTGGACTTGAAGCTGCTGTCATCATTAACCAGAGTCACCAAGGTCACAGGCCAATAGGAGAGCGGCATCAAGCTCACCAGCCAATAGGAGAGCAGGGCTGAGGTCAACGGCCAATAGGAGAGCAGGGTTGAGGTCAACGGCCAATAGGACACAGGGCCAGAGGTCACTGGTTAACCAGTTGTCACCATCAGAAGCTGCTCGTGTGGTGTTGTGTTGTTGCCATGGTGATGTTATATTAAACATGTTTGATGAAACGTTTGTGTCTGTTGTTCTGATTGTTCCACAAAGTACCCAAATGTTCTCTCAGTTACCAAGACGTTCCCCAAAGTTCTGCATTCTGCGGGTACACCTGGGGAACCGTCTGAACACTTTGGGTGTTTACCCTCAAGTGTTTCATCATCTCTCTGCTTGTCTGTCTGCCTGTCTGTCTCTCTCTCTGTCTCTCTCTCTGCCTGTCTGGTTGCTGATTAACTCTACTTGCTGCTGTTGGTGTTTTGGCCCTGGATGCCCTGAACCTGATCATAAACAGCCAGAGGGAAACTGTGTGTGTGTGTGTGTGTGTGTGTGTGTGTGTGTGTGTGTGTGTGTGTGTGTGTGTGTGTGTGTGTGTGAAGGAAAACTCATGTTCCAGGCCCAATAACTTTGTAGTAAATGATGGTTTATTATAAAGATTACATCCGTTTCAGAGCTCTGCGATCGCCACGGCAACCACATCAGTTGTCATGTGTGCTCTTTTAGAAAAGGGAAGAAAAAAACTACAAGTACACACACCACTCACTCCAGAAAAACTACAAACGCACTGTAAAAAGAGGAAGCTAGAAAGGATAATCATAACCATAATTATAATATTAGAAGTAAAGGAGGAAGATTTCAACACACAGATAAGAGCCAGAATTCTCAGCCAATCAGTGAAGAGCTGAGGTGTTACCATGGCAAAGGCATCATTTCTCCTCACGTGACATAGGGCTCGTTTCCATGACGATATTTACAGCCTCTCTCCCTGTCCCCTGAAACTGCGACCTGCCTGGCGGCCATGTTGGTCTGGAGGGTCTGAAGCTCGGACAGATGCGCGGGGGTACATATAAGGGAAAGGAGGAACTACTTTTCCTGGCGGAGGGATACCGCTGACCTCACTTCACCATATCACTGGGCAGATCTGAGCAGGCTTGCTGGTAATATTTTCCTGATTGGCTGAGAAATCTTGGAACAGGCGAGTGACCTCACGTCTACGTTAGCATACAGAGGAATCCCTGATGGGGACCTGAGGTCAAAGGTCGGAGGTTAAAGGTCACGTTGTGACCTCGCTGTCAGCCCTCTACATGCAACCTGATTTCCATGGTGACGCTGTGGCCGACACGCTGCTGAAAACTCCACGCTGCCCCCTGCTGTCCACTGTGATAATAGAAACTATAAAGACTGTACGCCACGACCTGCAAACACACACCTCACACACACCTCGCGCACACACACACACCGTCCGCCTGTTTCTGCCGGTGTCTTCGCGTTCTGCAACGTTCCAGACAGAATTTGAGTTTTTTGAAGAGGAACATCAGGAAACGGTTAGTTTGCTGAAGAGGAAACTAACGTCCGCTGACGGATGAGAGGAATCAAGCTAGCTTAGCTGTGTCTCCTTTAGCTGATCTGTGCTTGTTAACCATAGAAACAGAACCGAGTAGAACTGCCACTGTGTAGGGAGTTCTACAGTTTCTAACGGGCCATCTGGCAGCCATCTTTGGGGAACCGACAGAGGAACTTCACTGACATTTCTGCCGTGACAAAAGAAACCTGGAAAGCAAAGTCCAGGAGAGAGCAGGCATCCTGATAAAAGCTTTTTGCTTCACTGAACATTCTTTTCTTTTTTGGACTTCAGTTGAATCTAGAAAGTTTAATGCGACTGCACGCTGTCAGCGGCACCGTCACATCAAAATGTTTGAGTCCTGGTTAAATGTTCGCTTTGCGATCGTCAGAGCAGATTTCCTGCTGTTCTGTTTTATTCCTCCGGTTCATCTTTGATTGATTTCTCTGCTCAGTTTGCTTTTTGTTTTTTTGTTTTTTTTTGTCTCTCTTTATTGGCCTGCTTCGACTCCCCTGATGGTTTCCATTTGGCATCCAGAAGCAGCAGGAAGTGTCTGGCGTGTGTTTGCGGACATGAACGTTCTGTTTACTGAAGACTACACAGACCGTATAGTCCACCAAAATATTACTATAGAAACTTTATAGTCTACTATGGTATATATACTATATACATAATATATATGATATAGACTATATAGTCTGTGGTGCTGTACATAGACTATATATTCTATACCTCTGTGCTCTGCTCTGGGCAGTCACTACTTCTTCCCTACAGAGGGCGCTCTTACCCAGACCTGAACGCCACATTGCACTGCATGGCCTCCGAATATGGCCTCCAACAAACTGCATGTTATATGGCAGGGAGGCCCTCTGTATATGGCCTGTTCCTGGTGGTTCCTGGTGGTTCCTGGTGGTTCCTGGCTTTAACCCGGCAGGTCTGGATCAGTGGTTCTCAAGCGGTGGAGCCTCAGGGTCCACAGAGGAGCTTTACACTGCCGCTGGTTTTGGTGGCGGCTACACTGTACCATCGCCACGGAAACAACTGTCGTCAGGCAACACCGGTGGTGTGTTGTTCCACAGTCGGCTAACTAGAAACACCAGGGGTTGTTACGAGCCAGAGACGAGACGATGAATTTCAGATCTGACCTCGTCTAGCAGTTTAGATTGACCGTGCACCGTTCTCTAATGACATACTGTCGTTTTCTGATGTGGAGTTTTGTATTATTTCAGAACACAATAAAAATATTAAATTCTCTCAGCAAAACTTTGCGTTGCAGCAGATGTGTAGTTTTCCTGCAGTTTAGAACAGAGCCTGAAGCCATCACTGCTTAAAGTCTGACTGAGGAACCATTCACTTTGATTTAGTAAAAGGAAAAGTCTAATATTTTCATGTACTTTTAAAATAGAAAATAAACAAGAAGGTGCAATGACGGCTGACAACCCAGTGGAATAAAAAGCTGTTGCAACTTGGGATGTGACATTGGAACCAAAAACATTTAGAAAAAAACTTCTACATGAAAAAAAATAAAATTATTTTTTAAAATCAATGCATAAAAAACACTTAATACCTACAATCACTGCCATGAATGAAGAAATAAAATAAATGCTAAATGTTGGATGACATTCAGTCATTTTACTTTTCATCAGTAAATGTTTAAGAATGATCGATAGATGCACTTTATTGATCCCAAATCGGGAAATTCTTGAAAACTGGGAAATTTAGAGTTTTTCATATTTGTTCACTTCCCTAATTGCAGCATCAACTAGATTAATTCATGCCTTCAAAACGCCCTTTTTCAAGACTTGAAATAAAGGCTGGCCATGGTTTGTTTAGTATCTTCAGTGGACGTAAAACCAGGTTTAGTATGTTTCATGTCACATTTTGGGCCTGGATCCACCAAGCTTGTCTCGCTCACCAGAAATGCAGAAAAAACAAATAATGTTTGTTTTTTATTTTCAGTCTCAAGACAAAGCAGAACTGCAAGCCTGTGGTCTGCCTCTGGACCACGACCCACCACTTGAGAACCTCTGGTCAAGAGCCACGGATCGATGATTGATTTGAGGGTTTATCTGAGGGGTTCAGGGTTTCAGTGTAAAATGAGTGAGATTATTGTAGGGATTTAAGGTTTCAGTGTATGGCAGGTGTGTGTGTATGTGTGTGTGTGTGTGTGTTTGGGGGGTGGGGTGGGGGGGGTTCTGTACAAATGGCTTTAAAGAGATAGCACCATGTACAGTCAGCCCTCGATTGGCAGATTAGAAACCAGAGTGGTTTCCATTTGGAGCACGGCTGCAGCTCTCCCTGAAACACAGCACGCGACCACAAACTCCAACTCATCGACAAGTCATCATGAATTCACAGAGCAACCGTGGAATTCAATTCATTGTCAAATCGTGAGCAACTAAAAATCACCTCCAAGCTATTATAAACTCAAAATCATCACCACGTTATTATTACTGGTTATTCATAAATTCTAAATGATCAGGATAAATTGTTATAAACTCAAAATAAACACAAATGTTTCATGAATGATATTTGAAAAATTGCTAAGTCACAATAACTTTCTGAAAGGACAGAGAAATGTCCTGCGAACAGCGCCGAGCTCGCAGATCTGCCTGGACCGAGCCGCCGGAGCGCAGGGCGTCCGCTTGGCTGATCCAGGGACAGGAAGCGGCGCAACACAACACAAACCCCTCAGGAAAATAAGAGTCCAATCGTTTGGCAGATCAGCTCTTTGATCAACTTCTCTTCAACCTCTGGATGTCATGAATTCATTTAGCTCAGTTCGCTTTAGCACACCGTGTTCCGCTGATGCTGAAGCAGCACTGAGCCGCTTGCAGCTGCAGGAGAACCGGAGACGCCCACATGATCTCGCAAAATCTCGCTCTCAGCAGCTGTTATGTTAATTGTATTTGGCAATCTAGTTAGCATAGCATGTTAGGATTTTCAAGTGCAAATTTACACTTTACATTTATGTTTAATTGTTTAAAACATACATGTGATGTTTATGATATTTAACGGTTTAAATCAGATGTTTTGACAGATTTGACATTTCTGTTAAGCGTAAAAGTGACGTTCTGTGTATTTAAAGATTCATAACAACAAAGTAAAGTAAAGCTGTGATGTGTTTACAACGTACCCACTATATTGATTTGATGTCATTGAGTGGCATCGCAGACATCTTCAGGCTGAAAACGCTGCACCATATCTACTTGTGATTCTGGGATATTATTGAATTTTGATTCTGGGATTGTTGCTGCCCCCTGTCATCACCACTAGGGGGGGAAGGCCTAGAAACTTGAATATCACTGACTGACCAGTTGACCTTCTTTCAGAAAAGAGACTTTGGAGCCTCCTGGTGGTGACAACTAAAAGGGACGAGGCCCAAAAGGAACTGACTGTTCCAGTTCATGTCTTTCAGATTTTCTGAAATCTGTGGAATATGAACAGTGTAATCTATGAACACGGGTCAAAAAGAGGTCAAAATACATACTGGACTTAGAGAGTACACAGAGGTCACAGTACAATCTTTTTTTTTTTTTTTTTTTTGCTGCACAACATGAAGTTGATCAAGGAGCCAATGAGCAAACATCTGAGGTTGGTCAAAGTGAGTTGGGCTCCACATCGGTAAAAAGGATCCTGTTACTCCTAAGATATTCTAGTCAAAAAGATGGTGTGAAGTCACAGTCGGGGCTTTCTAGAGGTCAGGGGTCGGGGGGAGGGGTCAAGTGGAGCCCTCCAGCAGCTGTCTGAGAGCCCGCTCGATGTTGATGCGGTGTCCGAGTCTGGTGACGCCCAGCTCGGCGTAGTCCTCCTTGGTCAGGGCGGGGAGGTGGGAACCTTCGATCTCGTGTTCCTGGAAGCGCTGCCGATGTTCGGCCAATCCCACGCTCTCCAGCCAGTCGCCCACGTCATATTTACTCCACAGGTTGAGGGGCCGCTGCCTCCAGGGTCGGAGGGCCAACAGGGGCCCGCTGAGGACGGGGGAGGGGCAGGGCGAGGCGTGGGGCGACGGCGAGGGGGAACGGGATCGGGTTCGAGCACTGGCACTTCGCATCACAAACCGAACCTCCTTTGGTTCTGAGGGGAGACTAAGACTAGAAGACTTCAGGATGGTTAGGCCACGCCCCGGGCCAAGTTCTGGCCTATCAGAGCAGGGCGCAGGGGAGGAGCCTAGCCCTATAGGCCTATCAGTGCAAGGGGAAGGAGAGGGGGAGGGGCTTCGGCGGGTGACAGGGTAGCGACTTCCTGGTCGGACGGTATAGCTTGCTCCAAAACCCCTCTGGGAGATGGTGTGGAGCTCCCCCAGGCTGGAGAACAACCTGCAACACAGTGAACATTATGTCAGTAGGAACAGGAAGAACATCAGCTCATATCTTTGAAAACAGCTGAGATGAACGCTTGGAATGATGGGTAAGAACAGGGGGGTTATTCTCCAACTGCCTGTCTGGGTCATTAAATCTGACCGTCTTCCCAACACAGGACCTTTATTTTGTAAATGCTTCACTGAGGAGGCTGTGAAGGTGTGTGGACCAGCAGCTTCATGTTCTGATGTTCTGATGCATCTCGTCTGTTAGTCACTGGCACATTAAAAATGCCTTTTCATCCTCAGACCACAGTTTGTTTTGGAATATACAGGAACATACAGTTCAGCCCCTCCTATACCTAACATGAATCTCATATATATCTTTAAAAAAAAACACAACACTTATTGTTTTTAGCTGCTTTAGTCCTCTGAGTCCTGAGGAGATTTCCTCTGATTGTGTATCCAGTACCTGTTATTCTGCCTGCAGAGTGTTTTCGTGATGTATTTCCACTTCTTTTTGGGATTTATGACACATCTTGTCTCTAGCCCAAGTCTCTACTGCAAACAAACCTACACACTGGTAGCTAGCTAACTAGCCAGCAGGCTAAGTGTGTTACTGTTAACCTGAACACAGCGTTAGCTAGCTAACTAGCCAGCAGGCTAAGTGTGTTACTGTTATTTCTGCCAGTTTTTCCAACCTGAACAAAACCAGCGTGCTAACAGCTAAGGGATTAGCCCCACCTGCTGCGCTGTAGAGGCTGTCCTCACCTGTCCTCACCTGTCCTCACCTGGTTTAACATCCCAGCACGAGCTCACACCCCTGAGTTCGGGTGGAAACAGCAGCGACGCCTCCTCAGTTCAGTTCCACATTGCATTACAGGTGTAAACAGACAGGTGACCCAGGACGGACTGAAGGACCGCCCACTCACCTGAGAATGTGTCTTCAGAAACTGACGGGGGGTTAAAATGAGGCTGCACCTGCTGCTGCTGTCACACACCTGCTGCTGTCACACACCTGCTGCTGCTGTCACACACCTGCTGCTGGTACACACCTGCTGCTGTCACACACCTGCTGCTGCTACACACCTGCTGCTGTCACACACCTGCTGCTATTACACACCTGCTGCTGTCACACACCTGCTGCTATTACACACCTGCTGCTGTCATACACCTGCTGCTGGTACACACCTGCTGCTGGTACACACCTGCTGCTGCTACACACCTGCTGCTGTCACACACCTGCTGCTGTCACACACCTGCTGCTGTCACACACCTGCTCCTGTTATACACCTGCTGCTGCTGTTTTACGCCCCCTGACTGACAGGCCGTCCCACTAACATTTTTCAGACTTGTTTTTTTTTTTTTTTTTTGAAAACTGGGCCAACGGCACGGATCCAGTTTCATTTGAGAGAAATGTGACAATAAAAACATTTAAACCGGCATCAAAACCACAGAGGGCGGCAGGGATGACGGCGTCCCGCCCCACAGGGAGACGTGGCGGGTCCAGCGCTCTATACTGGGGTAAAGCTTCGTGGTCAACATTTTGTCTGACTTCTGGCTCAGAGTTCAAGTTAACATGCTAAAACTATAGCTGGCTACATTAGCTAGCATGCTAATGAGACGTATTAACAGCAAGACAGTGATGTTAGCTGAGCAGACTCTGAGGTCAGCTGTAAACACAAAGTCAGTCAGATGGATCAGTGATGAAATGATCAGTTTAATGAAGCTCCGGCATGGCTGCCAGAGGAGGGCGCTCTCCTCAGAGGGATGCAGAGGTGTGTGTAGTAATCTAATATATGTAATGTGTGTGTCAGTGGTTAGGTGCGATGACGGTGCAGGTCAGTCAGCGGTTAGAGATGGAAACCACCAGCTGGCAGCTAGAAGCTAAAACAGGGAATGTTTACCAGGAGATAGAAACCTACGATTTACTCTCTCCACCGTCCTCCACACATCTGGAACAACACAGAGAGCAGGTACACACTGTTACAACACACACACACACACACATGATGCAGAAACGTCCAGGGACTGAACCTTCAGGCCACACCCACCCAGTGATGTCACAGCAGGTGTTTTCCCAGCCACAGGTAAGCTCTGCTGGTGTTGACTCACTCTGACAGGTAACCCTGTGCATGTTTGGCCATGAGTTACTATTCTTTCATATTACTTGTAATGCTGCTGTGCTGTCAGAGGGCCTCGGCTCGGTGCTCATGAACCATGAACCCTTGAGTGCTGTGTTTAGTGGGACCAGGACTTTGTCTCCATGAGTCTCAGACAGAAAACTGTCCCCGCAGTGTCGGAGGAACGAGGGAACCTGACATAAACACGATCTTCTCCATGTTCCTGACCCCCAGGTTGGCCCCCATGAGGCCCCGGGGCCCCACATGACATCACATGAAGACAGCATGTTAGAGCCTTGAGGGTTAAAGCCTCGTTTTCCATCACAACCCACTTTTAGCATTACTTTATATTTTAACCCAACACTGCATCAAGAGGTTTACAGCCAAAAACACTTTACTGCGGGCCCCTCACACTCACACACACACACACACACACACACACACACACACACACACACACACACACACACACACACAGTATTTCCTGTCAGAGCGTTTACCTTGCCCCGCCCACCGGCGACCTGCGGCCCGGGTCGAGAGGACTTGGCTCCTCCCCCAGAGAGTGACTGTCCTTGTTCAGCAGCTGCAGCCGATTGGCCAGATCCAAGCCGGAGCCCGTCCGGCCGGTCAGCTCCAGCGCCGAGCTCGACCGCCCGCTCAGGTCCAGCGCTGACCCCGCCCCCTGCGCCCCGAGCGCGGCAGGACGGCCCCCCTCCTCCGGACTCAGGCCCCTCCTGTCCTCGCCCCCCCGCTCGTCCCCGCCCCACAGCTTGGACCTCCTCTGGAACAAGTAGCGCGGCTGCCGGCCGCCGGGCGAGGAGGAGGCGGGCGAGGAGGAGGCGGAGGGGAGGAGCTCGCTGTCCGACGACTGCTTCAGCAGGGGGTCTCTGAGCGCGGAGCGCCCTCGGCCAATGGGGGAGCGGAGACGGGGCTTGAGGCCTGATGGGGAGGAGGCGGAGGGAGAGGGCGCGGGAGGGGAGGAGGGAGAGGAGGGGGCGGGAGGGGAGGCCAGAGTGATGGAGGGGGGGAGCGAGCTGGGGGAGGAGGAGCTGTCCCGGAGCCGGTCCTCACCTCCCTCCTCCTCCTCTCCTCTCGTCCCCAGGGAGTCCGGCCCCCCCTCCCCTCCCCCTCCCTCCCCCGCTCGTCGCGGCAACAGGCTGAGGGAGGACGGGGGAGGGGGCGCGGGGGGGGAGGCGAAGGCAGGGGGTGGAGTCACCAGGCCGATTCTGCGGAGCTCCTCCCTCGTCTCCTCGTCGCTGGACGACAGCAAAGCAGGGGGGAGGGTCACAGTGTAAGCCCCGCCCTCTTCCTCCGAGCTCCCGACCGTGAGGCTGCGCCGCCTGTCAATCAGAGCCGACTGGCCGTCACTGGCCAGCGCCGGCAAGGGGGAGGGTCTCCAGCGCTCAGGGGAGGGACCGGCAGGTGATGTCACTCCTCCTTCTGTCTCTGGGCGCTCCACCTGTCCGTCAGGGAAAAGGGGCGGGGTCACGCGTTTGTGTCTCAGTTCGGGGCTCGTTTGGGGAGTGGTGCGCTTGGTTCGCTGCTCGGGGCTCGTCTGCGGGGTGGTGCGCTTGGATCGCGGCTCCGGGCTGCTCTGGGGGGTGGTGATGGGGGTGCGCTTGTGTCTGCCCTCGGGGCTGGCGGCGGGGGTGGGCGTTGCGGAGGCGTGTTTGATTCGAGGCTCGGGGCTCGGCGTGCGCGCGGTGAGCGCTCGTTCTCGTGCAGCGAGAGCCAGGGCGAGCGGGGAGGAGGGGTCTGAGGGGAGGAGTCAGAAGAAAAGAAGCACAGACATGACAGAAGGTCAGGGTCAGCTCAAGGACAGCAGGAGGTCAAAGGTCGGACAGAAGTCAGACGTACCCAGAGGCTTCCCGGTCAGCGGGTGCAGGAAGGTGTGCGGCGTCGGCGAGGGCGACAGCACCGGGGCGGGGGGGGGCAGTTCCCCCAGGTCATCCATGGAGTGACTCTGGGTCAACAGGGGCGGAGCCTGGTTTTCTGACCCCGCCCCCTCTACAGACAGGAAGAGAGATGAGCGACGGCCCTGGACCCGAGCGCGCTCAGAAAGAACCTGCTGCTGGTATAACTCCGCCCTGCTGGGGCTGCCGGCTCCGCCCTCTGATTTGGACACTTCCTGGTCTTTGATTACAACCCCTGGGATCAAAAGAAGAAGGAGAGGACAGTTTAGGTGAGTCGAGGTGTTCTTCTCTAACAAGCTTTGCTGTCGGACAAAACGTCCAGAGGCGAAGCTTCTGCAGAACCAGCTGGCAGCGGGGAGGCGGGGCCAGAGCCGTTACCCACAAGCCAACAGGACAAAGGCTTCTTTTCTTCTGTTTTGTCAGGTTTTCTGTGTTGATGCCTTTGTGATGGATTATGGGTTATGCTTATCTCTTTTAGATCCTGCTGATGGCATAATCTGATAAATATTGCCATTTCTGCAGAATGGCGGAACAGACTGCCTACTTCCTGTTTCCACTCCAAACTTTTTAAGGTGAATGTGTGACTGACAGGGCTGCAAGCAGCTACTTCATGGCACCTTTCAACAAGGACAAGTGTCCATGGAGCTGATGTCAAGAAAAACAGGATTTTAAAGTCTCCTTCCAGTCTTTTACAAAGACCCTAAAAATAAAATCTGATCAAGTTTTTTTTTTAATCAGAGGCCCTGCCCACCCCAGCCATACTTCATAATCTAACCATGAAAAACAATATTTTCTCAGTGAATCTCTTGGCGTCACTGATGTTGCTGATGTTGAGCAGCTGTTTCCTGTTGGTCTGGTCGTCTTGGAGCGGCGGTCCAGGCACAGCTGCTGCTATGATATGCAAGGCGTCTGAATCTCACACACACACCTCCACCCTCAGCAGAGGAGTGTGAAAACAAGTCCAGATAACACATGAGACAGAAACACACAGTTTGACTGGAAGGAGACTTTAAACTAACATCTGATTTGTCAGTATTGTGGCAACACAGAGCGCCGACAGAGGGAGATGACATCTTGGATTTTACGCTGCTTGTACTGAGCTGAATGGAAATCTGACTGATGAGATTATAATACAGCTTTTTGTCAGTGTTGATGACAGCTGACAACATCGTTGAGGCTGAGATGTAGTGAAGAGCTTCAAACTTTACTGCTGTGCTGGCTGCAGGCAAAGGCAGAAACATGTTCAAACACACAGGCCACACACACACACACACACACACACACACACACACACAAATACAGGACAGAATGGGAAAATGAAGCCATGGCTGGTCGGCTTTCGAAAACGTTCATCAGGCAAACTGATCTGGTTAGGTTTTTCTGTTTGTCGCAGGTCAGGGTTAAGGGTCAGGGTTCAGGTAAAGAGTCAGGGTTCGGGTTAAGAGTCAGTGTTTGGGTTAAGGGTCAGGATTCGGGTTAAGGGTCAGGGTTCAGGTAAAGAGTCAGGGTTCGGGTTAAGAGTCAGTGTTTGGGTTAAGGGTCAGGATTCGGGTTAAGGGTCAAGGTTAGGGTTAAGGGTCAGGGTTAGGGTTAAGGGTCAGGGTTAGGGTTAAGGGTCAGGGTTAGGGTTAAGAGTCACGATTCGGGTTAAGGGTCAGGGTTTGGGTTAAGGGTCAGGATTCGGGTCAAGGGTCAAGGTTAGGGTTAAGGGTCAGGATTCGGGTTAAGGGTCAGGGTTAGGGTTAAGGGTCAGGATTCAGGTTCGGGTTAAGGGTTAAGGGTTAGGGTTCGGGTTAAGAGTTCGGGTTAAGGGTCAGGGTTCGGGTTCGGGTTAAGGGTTCTGGTTAAGGGTCAGGGTTCGGGTTAAAGGTCAGGATTCGAGTTGGGGGTCAGGATTCGGGTTCGGGTTAAGGGTCAGGATTCGGGTTAAGGGTCAGGGTTTGGGTTCGGGTTAAGGATTCGGGTTAAGGGTCAGGGTTCGGGTTCGGGTTAAGGGTTCTGGTTAAGGGTCAGGGTTCGGGTTAAGGGTTAGGGTTTGGGTTAAGGGTCAGGATTCGGGTTGGGGTTAAGGGTCAGGATTCGGGTTAAGGGTCAGGGTTTGGGTTCGGGTTAAGGATTCGGGTTAAGGGTCAGGGTTCGGGTTAAGGGTTAGGCCTTAGTGTTAAGGGTCAGGGTTCGGGTTAAGGGTCAGGGTTCGGGTTCGGGTTAAGGGTTAGGCCTTAGTGTTAAGGGTCAGGGTTTGGGTTCGGGTTAAGGGTCAGGGTTTGGGTTAAGGGTTAGGCCTTAGTGTTCAGGGTCAGGGTTCGGGTTCGGGTTAAGGGTTAGGGTTAAGGGTCAGGGTTTGGGTTAAGAGTTAGGCCTTAGTGTTCAGGGTCAGGGTTCGGGTTTGGGTTAAGGGTCAGGGTTCGGGTTCGGGTTAAGGGTCAGGGTTTGGGTTAAGAGTTAGGTCTTAGTGTTAAGGGTCAGGGTTTGGGTTCGGGTTAAGGGTCAGGGTTCGGGTTAAGGGTTAGGCCTCAGTGTTAAGGGTTAGGTTCAGGGTTAAGGCAGAGGCTGCAGGGAAAACATCAACGTTAGCTCTGTTTATTCTGAAGACTGATGAACAGCTCAGACGCCGTCAGTCTGTTGTTTTACTGCTCAAAGAAAAGTCTTGGACACATGGAGGCACAGGCGCTCGTGTGTTTCCTCTTATTGCAGCCTAGAAAAAGTCCCATTCCTGAATTCCAGGGTTAGGGTTAGGGTGTTTGCCCCCCAACATCTGCTACCTGTGACTGTTTATGATGTGTTGTTTTTTACATTAGTAACTAGCTTTCTTTATTTATTTTAACTTCAGTGTTGCCCTGTGTCGCTCATGGTATACTGCCCCCACAGGTTATGCAGGTGTGGCATCTTGCAGGTTAATATATAAGTGCGAGTGTGTAGTGCGTGTAGTTTAATCCAAACTGACCTTCGGTAGCAGTAACCCAACACTGTAAGCATATCCTGATTCACCTCCACAGCAAAGTAGCATTTCTCCCTGGCTCAAGGATACTGTGTGGAAGCTTCCTGCAGACTCTACCGGCCGGATCTACTTTCCAGTTCAAACAGGACAATAACAAGAGACGAGCTGTGCGGTTTCCTGTGCTGTGTCTTATTTTGTTGGCGATATAACAGGAAAGCGTTAACGCTCAATTTAACGGCAAACATTTGGACTTTACAAAAGGGGGAAGCAAAGCATCGGTCATGTGACCCCTGCAAAGAGCATCCTGCCTCCTGATTGGCCAGTGGAGAACATAGTGATTCATCTTGTGAGGGGATTAATCTGAAGTGAAAGGCATTAGGGGGCGGAGCCTGCATGGAGGGTCGGGAGAGGTCGTGGCTTCATACCCTGCTCCTCCACAGGAAGTTGCTTCAGCAGGGGCGACTTCCTCCTCTGGGGTTTGCTGGGCGGAGCCTGCTGGCCCACATTAGCATACGGGTTTTCTATCGGTCGTCCTCGGCGGCGGGCCAGAGGGGAGTGGCCGAGGGCGGCGCTAGTGTGGAGAGAGAGAGTGGAGGTGTGTGTGGCGGTGTGCAGTGTGTGTGTGGCGGTGTGTGTGGCGGTGTGCAGAGTGTGTGTAGGTGTGTGTGCATCGGGCTGCAGTGCAGGTGAGTCCTGCAGGATGATCATGGATCTGGCTTTCCTCTGCCGCTCCGCGTGGGCGTGGCTCCTCGACGGCGAATCAGAGAGTTCCTGGAGCCTCGGCTCCGCCCCCGGCTTGAAGCTGGAGCGGTTTAGTGCCTCCCCTCTGGCCGGGGGCGGAGGGGGGAGAAAGGAGGGGGGAGGGCCGGAGTCGAGGAGGTAGAGCGAGGAGGTGGAGGAGGAGGAGGGAGGGGGAGGCGGAGCTGTCTGAGGAGGAGGCGGGATGAAGCTGTCCGTCAACGAGGAGCTCCGTGGAAACCGATTTTCACTAATCAGAGCGGAGATCCTGTCGTCCTCAGGGGTGCCTGCCACGGTAACCATGGAGATGTAAACAAATACATGCCACAAACTGTAAAAACTTCAAATAATGGTAACAAACAGAATGTTCAATGAAGTGGTTTGTTATCATGTGACTCAACAAAGGACTGTGATTGGCTGATGCTACAAATGACCAAAATAAAAACAAAAAACTAAAGTGAGTCTCACCAAAGGACTTGGTCCGAGACATTCCTCTGGGCAGAGCCATGGTGCTCTTCTCCAGGGCCTGGGGGGGCGCCAGACCCTGACGCTCAAACAA
>NC_044002.1:28008378-28020878 GCF_902150065.1 Myripristis murdjan | reverse complement strand
CCAGGAACAATTTGACCCCCAAAAATATTTAGAGCTGATTATTCATTCATTCATTCATCTTCTAAACTGCTTATCCTCACTAGGGTCGCGGGGGGTTGCTGGAGCCTATTCCAGAGCTCACAGGGCGAAGGCAAGGAAACACCCTGGACAGATCGCCAGTCCATCGCAGGGCAGCTGATTAATTGTGCCATTTTAAATGTCCCTAAAATGTTGTGAAACACCTCTAAAATCCTTTTAATGATCAGATGTCCTGTAATGGTCAGATGTCCTGTAATGATCAGAGGTCCTGTAATGATCAGATGTCCTGTAATGATCAGATGTCCTGTAATGGTCTCTCCTGTGTTCCTCTCCTGCAGAGTGTCAGCTCTGTGCAGCAGCAGCTGTTAGCCTGAAGCTGCTGAACATCAGCATCACAGCCTGTCTCTCTCTCTCAGAGAGTCAGACAGGAAAATCCTCTCAGCCGTGACGCTCTCCTCATCTGGACTCGTTGTTCAAGGGGATCCTCAGTGATTGGGCAGGCCACGTTTTGGCAAACAGCTGATTGGCCAGGGGGCGGAGCTTTAGGTAGGATTCAGTCCTGTCCTGAAAGGACAGGTTTCCTGTCCCGATCAGATACAGAAAATCCGGAGTGGAGCCTGAAGTTACCTTGCTAACGCCTTAATCCCGCTTCGTGATACAGGCCTCAGGTCTCTCAGGCCTGAGCTTCGTCTCAGTGACTCCTCAAGGAACCGATTTCTAAAAATCATCAAATCAAATTCTCTGTCCTGAAGCTTCGTTCCATCCAGAGGACTGTCGCTCACATCAGTGGTTGTGACGGGCACAGCTCAGTCCACTGCGTCCTCTAATCTTCCATCCAAAACATGTTTGCTAGCCGTTTTTATTTAGTGTTTACATGATGCATGACAACGCTCTGCCTCGTGCTGCATTCAGGGGAACTTGGGAACTTCTCCGAAGAAGAAGAAAGTGAATTTTCCCCCACAAGGTACACCGAGGAAGAGAGGGAATCCATTTTCCTGAGTTGAAACTGTTGTGGAAGCGTGGCGCTGGCTCGTGTCAGAGGACGTCGACTCAACTCGACTGCAGAACAAACAGAAAACCAGCCACGACTGTCGGGGCAGGGCATCGGATACGATCCAATCACGGCTGCGATGCGGGTGCCTCAGGCCTTGAGGCTTGGTGTGATGTCACCATGATGTCACTATGACATCACTAAGTCAACTAGCCTGAGAAGGCAGTCAACATGTGAGGGCCCGAGCCTTGTTCATGTTAGTTATTATAATGTTATCTAGCGGTTTATAATCCCTCTGATCAGAACAAACAGCTGCAGCTGCTCGCTCAGCCTCCAACACGCAACGCTGCAAAATATAAACCAGCTGCATCTGGAACGCAGACGAATTACAGCCGACAGAATAAAGAGACAGAAAACACTGAAGGCCTGGACGAGGACAGAGACTTCAACTTTTATTTTGACAGGTTTCACCCAGAATGCATCTCTTCCTACCTTTAGCTCCTCTCAGGACGAAGCCGAATCCCTCGCTCTCCCTCTTCTGCAGCACGGCTGTCTTCTCCTCAATCACATAATCACTGACACACACACACACACACACACAACACACACAAAACACACACACACACACACACACACACACACACACACACACACACACACACAAAACACACACACACACACACACACACACACAACACACACACACAGAAAGGTCAAACATTTAAAAAAATTGTGCTCTCTCCTCCTCTCGTCCTCTGTGGCGGTCAGAGACAGGGTCAGGGTCAGGGTCAGAGTTTGGGTCAGGCACAGGGTCAGGGTCAGGGTCAGGGTCAGGGTCAGAGTCAGAGTTTGGGTCAGGGACAGGGTCAGGGTCAGGGTCAGAGTTTGGGTCAGGGACAGGGTCAGGGTCAGGGTCAGGGTCAGGGTCAGAGTTTGGGTCAGGGACAGGGTCAGGGTCAGAGTTTGGGTCAGGGTCATGGTCAGGGTCAGGGTCAGGGTCAGAGTTTGGGTAAGGGACAGGGACAGGGTCAGGGACAGGGTCAGGGTCAGAGTTTGGGTCAGGGACAGGGTCAGGGTCAGGGTCAGGGTCAGAGTTTGGGACAGGGACAGGGTCAGGGACAGGGTCAGGGTCAGAGTTTGGGTCAGAGTCAGGGACAGGGACAGGGTCAGGGACAGGGTCAGGGTCAGAGTTTGGGTCAGAGTCAGGGACAGGGACAGGGTCAGGGTCAGAGTCAGGGACAGGGACAGGGTCAGGGACAGGGTCAGGGTCAGGGTCGGGGTCAGAGTTTGGGTCAGAGTCAGGGACAGGGTCATGGTTAGGGTCAGGGTCAGGGTCAGAGTTTGGGTCAGGGTCAGGGTCAGGGTCAGGGACAGGGTCAGTGACAGGGTCAGTGACAGGGTGTGGGTCAGGGTCAGGGTCAGGGTGTGGGTCAGGGTCAGGGTCAGGGACAGGGTCAGTGACAGGGTGTGGGTCAGGGTCAGGGTCAGGGTCAGGGTGTGGGTCAGGGTCAGGGTCAGGGTCAGGGTCATGGTCAGGGTGTGGGTCAGGGTCAGGGTCAGGGTCAGGGACAGGGTCAGTGACAGGGTCAGTGACAGGGTGTGGGTCAGGGTCAGGGTCAGGGTGTGGGTCAGGGTCAGGGTCAGGGACAGGGTCAGTGACAGGGTGTGGGTCAGGGTCAGGGTCAGGGTCAGGGTGTGGGTCAGGGTCAGGGTCAGGGTCAGGGTCAGGGTCATGGTCAGGGTGTGGGTCAGGGTCAGGGTCAGGGTCAGGGACAGGGTCAGTGACAGGGTGTGGGTCAGGGTCAGGGTCAGGGTCAGGGTGTGGGTCAGGGTCAGGGTCAGGGTCATGGTCATGGTCAGGGTCAGGGTCAGGGACAGGGTCAGTGACAGGGTGTGGGTCAGGGTCAGGGTCAGGGTCAGGGTGTGGGTCAGGGTCAGGGTCAGGGTGTGGGTCAGGGTCAGGGTCAGGGTCAGGGTCAGGGTCAGGGTCAGGGTCAGGGTCAGCAGCTGTAGAGTCTGCAGCCGTGATGGCAAACCAGCTGCTGCCCCCGATGAACATGTTATTATGATTATTACTGATGTTGCAGCACCTTTAGAGTTGGAGTTACTGCTGTTATCACCACTGTGTTACTATCCAGCCCCGAACTGCATCACTCGGTCCTACAGTCTGATCCTTCCTCTGTCTGTCTGTCTCCCTGTCTCTCTCTCCCTGTCTCTCTCTGTCTCTGTCTGTCTCTCTCTCTCCCTGTCTCTCTCTGTCTCTCCCTGTCTCTCTGTCTCTGTCTGTCTCTCTCTCCCTGTCTCTCTGTCTCTCTGTCTGTCTCTGTCTCTCTCTCTGTCTGTCTCTGTCTCTCCCTGTCTCTCTCTCTGTCTGTCTCTGTCTCTCCCTGTCTCTCTGTCTCTGTCTGTCTCTCTCTCCCTGTCTCTCTGTCTGTCTCTGTCTCTCTCTCTCCCTGTCTCTCTCTGTCTCTGTCTGTCTCTGTCTCTCTCTCTGTCTGTCTCTGTCTCTCCCTGTCTCTCTCTCTCTGTCTGTCTGTCTCTCTGTGCTGCTCTTGTTGGAGGTGTTGCTTCATGGGTTTGGTCGATATCTGTTGGGTTTCTGTGAAACTTCTCTTATGATTTCATTCTATTCAAATAAATTGAATTGAAATTGAATTGAAACTGAATTGAATTAAACACGTACTGTTTACATTTTACTGAGGACCATTTAGACTCAACTGACAACAAACCATGAGTTTCCATGGTTCTCATTGACTGTGTTACCTGTAGGAGGTGTGATACCTGTGTGTCACCTGTAGGATGTGCAGTGACTGTGTGTTTCCTGTAGGAGGTGCAGTGACTGTGTGTTTCCTGTAGGAGGTGCAGTGATTGTGTTTCCTGTAGGAGGTGTAATACCTGTGTGTTTCCTGTAGCAGGTGCAGTGACTGCGTGTTACCTGTAGGAGGTGCAGTGACTGCGTGTTACCTGTAGGAGGTGCAGTGACTGCGTGTTACCTGTAGGAGGTGCAGTGACTGTGTGTTTCCTGTAGGAGGTGTAATACCTGTGTGTTTCCTGTAGCAGGTGCAGTGACTGCGTGTTACCTGTAGGAGGTGCAGTGACTGCGTGTTACCTGTAGGAGGTGCAGTGACTGTGTGTTTCCTGTAGGAGGTGTAATACCTGTGTGTTTCCTGTAGGAGGTGCACTGACTGTGTGTTACCTGTAGAAGGTGCAGTGACTGGGTGTTACCTGTAGGAGGTGCAGTGACTGTGTGTTACCTGTAGGAGGTGCAGTGACTGCGTGTTACCTGTAGGAGGTGTAGTTGTCGTAGGAGCCCACAGTGTAGTGTCTGAACAGTCTCTTGGTCCGGTCCTCCCTCGTCTCTGAAAACAACATGTTTACATCTGATCTGCTTGACGTGACAGGTGAAGCTAACGCCTTGAGCGGGTCATACAGGTGAATGTAATCCTGTCGGAGTGGGTAAACAATATATTTGTGTATGTATTTGTGAGTATTGCCCAGGTGTGTGTGTGTTTACCCAGCCGCGGGTCATACTGTCTCATCTGGACTTCTTCCACACAGTCGGCAGGAAACCAGCCGGTTCGGCCTTTCACGCTTCCTTCCCAGAATCCTCCTTCACCTATAGACAGAACTGTACATATATTCTGAGTTAGTTCCATTATTACTGCTGCCTTCCAGGAGCCTTCCTGTGTGTCTGACCTTTGACCTCTCCCTAACCTTTGGCCTGTCTGTGTCTGATTTTGAATCTGTCTATCTCTCTGACCTTTGACCCTCTCTCCTCGGTGCAGCTGGATCTCTCCGGGACCCTGGGGAACGTGAGACCGGGTGGCGATGAAGGTGCGTCCTGGCACGGCGCTGTACAGCCTCCTCTTCCTCACCTGGGGAGTGGGGGGAGGAGAGGCAGGGGGACTTGACTCCACATGACCCCCCCCACTGGGGCTGCAGACAGACGTACAGACAGGTGAGACAGATGGTCGAATTTGACTCTGAAAGCTCAGGTGAGTAAATATCACAGGAGACTTTGCAGTTAATCAGCTGACAACCTCATTAGCCAGAGAGCAGCCATTAGTGAAGGCTGATACGTTTACCACCTAAATAACACTGAGCAACACCAACACTGTTAGCAACACCAACACTGTTAGCAACACTAACACTGTTAGCAACACTAACACTGAGCAACACTAACACTGCTAGCAACACTAACTGCTAGCAACACTAACACTGTTAGCAACACTAATACTGTTAGCAACACTAACACTGCTAGCAACAACACTAACACTGTTAGCAACACTAACACTGTTAGCAACAACACTAACACTGTTAGCAACACTAACTGTTAGCAACACTAACACTGTTAGCAACACTAACTGTTAGCAACACTAACACTGTTAGCAACACTAACACTGTTAGCAACAACACTAACACTGTTAGCAACACTAACACTGTTAGCAACAACACTAACACTGTTAGCAACACTAACACTGTTAGCAACACTAACTGTTAGCAACACTAACACTGCTAGCAACACTAACTGTTAGCAACACTAACACTGCTAGCAACACTAACTGTTAGCAACACTAACACTGCTAGCAACACTAACACTGTTAGCAACACTAACACTGTTAGCAACAACACTAACACTGTTAGCAACACTAACACTGTTAGCAACAACACTAACACTGTTAGCAACACTAACACTGTTAGCAACAACACTAACACTGTTAGCAACACTAACACTGTTAGCAACAACACTAACACTGCTAGCAACACTAACTGTTAGCAACACTAACTGTTAGCAACACTAACTGTTAGCAACACTAACTGTTAGCAACACTAACACTGCTAGCAACACTAACTGTTAGCAACACTAACTGTTAGCAACACTAACTGTTAGCAACACTAACACTGCTAGCAACACTAACTGTTAGCAACACTAACTGTTAGCAACACTAACACTGTTAGCAACACTAACTGTTAGCAACACTAACTGTTAGCAACACTAACACTGTTAGCAACACTAACTGTTAGCAACACTAACACTGTTAGCAACAACACTAACACTGTTAGCAACAACACTAACACTGTTAGCAACACTAACACTGCTAGCAACACTAACACTGTTAGCAACACTAACTGTTAGCAACACTAACTGTTAGCAACACTAACACTGTTAGCAACAACACTAACACTGTTAGCAACACTAACTGTTAGCAACACTAACACTGTTAGCAACAACACTAACACTGTTAGCAACACTAACACTGTTAGCAACAACACTAACACTGTTAGCAACACTAACACTGTTAGCAACAACACTAACACTGTTAGCAACACTAACACTGTTAGCAACAACACTAACACTGCTAGCAACACTAACTGTTAGCAACACTAACTGTTAGCAACACTAACTGTTAGCAACACTAACTGTTAGCAACACTAACACTGCTAGCAACACTAACTGTTAGCAACACTAACTGTTAGCAACACTAACTGTTAGCAACACTAACACTGCTAGCAACACTAACTGTTAGCAACACTAACTGTTAGCAACACTAACACTGTTAGCAACACTAACTGTTAGCAACACTAACTGTTAGCAACACTAACACTGTTAGCAACACTAACTGTTAGCAACACTAACACTGTTAGCAACAACACTAACACTGTTAGCAACAACACTAACACTGTTAGCAACAACACTAACACTGTTAGCAACACTAACACTGCTAGCAACACTAACACTGTTAGCAACACTAACTGTTAGCAACACTAACTGTTAGCAACACTAACACTGTTAGCAACAACACTAACACTGTTAGCAACAACACTAACACTGTTAGCAACACTAACTGTTAGCAACACTAACACTGTTAGCAACAACACTAACACTGTTAGCAACAACAGCAATATTAATCTCGGCTACAGTCGTAACAACAACAACAAACACTGTTCTAATCAGACAGTTACAGTTGGCAACTACACAACTACACAACAGTGTGTGTGTGTGTGTGTGTGTGTGTGAGTAAGAGAGAGAGAGACAGTGTTTATGTACCTCAGGCGGCGTGTGTGTCGTCGCAGTGAGTGTGTATGTGTGTCGTGGTGTGTTTCCAGGCTGTGGAGGGAGGGGCCAGGGGAGGAGGCGGGGCTTTCCAGAGCGTTGTCACTGGCTGAGCGAATGAGAGAACGAGGAGAGGACAGGCCACTCCCACCTGACGCTCTGGTCCCGCCCACTCTTCGACGCTTGGTGTATGATGGGCTTTCTCTGAAGGGAACTGCACATACACACACACACACACACACACACACACACACATACACACACACGAAAATAAATGTGAGGCAACAGACCCACACACACAGGTAGATGACACAACCAACAGAGACTCACCAACATCGGAGGTTTTGTGTATCTTTATAATTTCTGCAAGGTCAAAGTTCCCAGCAATGATCGCCACCTACACACACACACACACACACACACACACACACACACACAACAGAATATCTATTAGATAACATAAGGTAGTGATGCGCAAATCGGCTCTGACGCCCTCCAAATCCACTTCATCCACCTGCCACCCACCTGAATTATTTTGTCAGATTTAGAGACATTTGACTCTTCCTGTCCCTGTGTTGCTTTTTTTTTTTTTTTTTTTTAAAGATTTTTTCTTTTGCACTTCTGCTTTATTTGACAGTCACAGTAGAAAGAGACAGGAGGCAGGGGCGAGAGAGGATGACATGCAGCAAAGGACCTGAGGTCGGATTCGAACCCCGGTCGCTGCCATCGGGACGAAGCCCTGGTAAACGGTATGTGCTCTGAACCAGTGAGCCACCGGGGCGTCCCCTGTGTTGCTTTTTAGATGTTTTAAATGAAGCGGTGTGTTGTATTGATGTGTGAATGTTTTAAGGATTTACTTTAAAGATCAGAGCTGCTGCTTTTGGTAACCGTAAACCGGGAAAATGGCACAAATCCAGAGTTCCTGCTGACCTCAGTAGTTATCAGACTCTCCTATTGGTATTTTCCTCCCAGCTAAAAAATGCCAAAACCACTTATTATCAGGAGAAAATCAGCAACACCGAAGACACTTGGAAATTATTTTTAGCCTTTAACTCATTCCTCAACCCTCCGCTGCCACGACCACCACCTCTGCTTACTGCAGACGGCTTGGCATCATTTCTTACTGATGAGGTTTCTGCCACCAGTGATCAGTTTTCTGAGCCTGACCAACTCAGCATCTAAGCAGCTGATGGGCCCTCATTCTCTCACTGACCAGCGTCACCGAGGAACAAGTCTCCAGACTTATATTCAACTCTCGTCCTAATACCCGTCCGCTGGACCCTGTACCCTCCAACCTCCTGCAGGACATTTCACCCACACTCACTGCTGCAATGACACACACTTCAACTCCTCACTCACTATGGGTTTGTTCCTCACAGCCTTTACACAGGCCTTCCCCACTGCTAAAGAAAACTACACTCAACTCATCTCTGGTTGAAATTTACACTTGAGCGCACAGTCTTTAACCAAGTCTCTGAATTTCTCACTCAGAATAACTTACATGATCCAAACCAGTCCGCCTTCAAAAGCAGACTGCTCTCCTGTCAGTCCTCTGTCCTACCTCTGCTCGACCAATCAGCTGCCTTCAACACAGTTAACCAGCAGATCCTCCTCTCTGCACTCGCTGAGCTTCTCAGGATCTGCCCTCCCTGCCTCTCAGGGAGATCCTTCATGGAGAGAGGAAGAGTCTGAAGCCTCCTGCTGGTCCACAGGAGTTCCTCAGGGCTCCGTGCTTGGTCCCCTTCTCTTCTCAGTACACACCTCCTCTCTCGGTGCAGTCTTCCTCTCACTCCTCCTCTCTCGGTGCAGTCTTCCTCTCACTCCTCCTCTCTCGGTGCAGTCTTCCTCTCACATGGCTTCTCATAGGTCCTCTCATGCTGATGGTACCCAGCTCCTCCTGTCGCTCCACCCAGACGCCCCCACAGTCTCTGCGTGGATGAAGGAGCGCCACCTTCGGGTCAACCTATCAGAGACTGAGCTCCTCGTCTTCCCAGCCAGTCCCTCTGTACAACAACAGATCAGCATCCAACTGGATTTCACTCAGCTCATTCCGACAAAATCTGCTAGAAGAGTTGCTCGGGTGTGATGACTGATGACCAGCTGACCTTTAAGGAACATGTGACCTCCGTGGCACTGTTGTTGATTTGTTGATTTGGCCTGTACAACATCAGGAGGATCAGACCACACCTGTCTGAACCTGCAGCACGCCTCGTGGTCCAGGTGCTGCAGCTCCTTCCTGGCAGGGCTCCCGGCGGCGCTCAAGCCTCTGCAGATGGTCCAGCAGGTGGCACTGCACCTGGTCTTCAGCCAGCCCCAAACAAACAGCACACGTCGCTCTGCCGCTCATATCCCTCCGCCGGCTCCCAGCTGCTGCTCGCATCAAACTCAAGACCTGGACTCTCTGCTGCCTGCAGAGCAGCAGCCAGACCTGCTCCTGCCCACCTGGCCTCCCTCCTCCAGGTGTTCGCTCCCTCCCGGCCTCCTCGCTCCGCCGTGCAGCAACGCCTGGAGCCTCCAGCACAACGAGGCCCTGAACCAGCAGCTGGACTCTGCTCCTCTGTGGCTCCTCGCTGCAGGAACGAGCCGCCAAACTCCATCCCACCTGCAGAGTCGCTCTCAGTCTGTAAGAGGAGGCTAAACCTGCTCCTCAGGGAGCAGCTGCTCACCTGATGGACTGTTAAAAACATTCTGCCTCCATGCTCTCCTCCCTCCTCTCTGCTCCTCTGTGCATCTCCTCTCTCTGCTCCTTCTCTCTCGTTGCCTCTCCTCTCCTGACCACATGCCACCAGCCTGTATTATTTAAGCTGTGCCTCCCCAACAAAATGTTTATCCTAAATGATTTTATCACTTATAAAGATCTTGATTTTATGTTTTTAAGATAAGATAAGATAAGATAACACTTTATTTATCCCCCATAGGGCAAATTTAGGTGTTACAGGCAGCAGCATAAGGAGAGATGATTCAAAAACAATGGACACAGTATACAAAATATACAATAAATACAATATACACAATATAACAGTGGCAGTGTGCAAAATCACAGCAGCAAGTGTGTACTATCACAGTGCAGCTTTATACCGTACTGGAGTTAAACAGTCTGATTGCAGTAGGGATAAAGGACCTGAGGAAACTCTGCTGCTGAAGGTGCTGCTTAGGGCGGGGGGGGGGGGCTCATGCAGGGGGTGGGATGGGTTGTTGATGGTTGATGTCAGCTTGGCTAACATGCTTCTCTGACCCACGTCCTCAATGGTGTCCAGAGGGCAGTCGGAGACAGAGCCAGCTCTCCTGAGCAGTTTGTTCAGTCTGTCCCTCTCAGAGCTCCACAGCCCAGCAGACACTGCAGAGACTGCAGATGCCACCACCGAGACACAGGAAGTGTTTAACAGTGTCCTACAGACTCCACAGGACCTCAGTCATCTTAGCAGGTGGAGACAACTTTGGCCCTTCCTGTACAGGACATCTGTGTTTGTCCAGTCCAGTTTATTGATGAGGTGTACTCCCAGGTCTGTACGCCGCCACGATCTCCATGTCCCGACCCTGGATGTTCACCGGTGTGATGTTTGAGTTTGAGTTTGAGTTTATTAAGATCCCCATTAGCTTTTGCAAAGCATCAGCTATTCTTCCTGTGGCACCTTCCTGTGGAAGTCAATCACCATCTCTTTAGTCATCTCTTTAACTCAGTGGCCGTGGTGGTGGACTTGCTGTAGTATAGAGAAAGCACTTTAAATGTATTCAATTACCTGTCAACAATTTTTTCTTTCTTTTCTTTCTTTTTTTTTTTTATCATACTAAGCCATGACAGGATTGTCATCAGTGGTGATTTTAACTTAGATTTTAACTATCTCACACACAGTGACTCCTTGACACACAATTTTAAAATTTTACTTGAGGATCTGGACCTCACCCAGCGTGTAAGTGAGCCCACCCACCTTCTTTGGAACACACTTGATTTACTTATATCAAATGGAATATGTGTTACTAATTTCTCTGTGATTGATTTCACATTGTCACACTTTTGTGTGTCTTTGATACCCTGTTGCCCGCACCAGTGATAAAAAAAAAAGAAATGATTGTCTGAAAAAGGTCAATACTCACCAAAACCCAGCACAAATTCTTGGAGCTGGATGCATCCAACATACCCAACATAAATGACTCTGTAAATGAAATGGTCTATTGCTTTAATCATAATCTGACCAGTATTTTAAACACAGCTGCAACACTTAAGGAAAAAAAGAAAAAGTCAATAAAATATCACCATAGATGACAGATTCTGTCCGTGAGTGCAAGAGATCTTGCAGAGCAGCAGAGAGAAGGTGGAGGAAAATGGGTCTAGACATCCATTATAATGTTTAAAGGGACCGAGGGTTAGCTTTTAACTCTGCCGTGCGCTGTGCTAGAAGAGCCTGCTTGTCCAGGATCACCAGCGACAGTAACAAGAACCCCAGGACTCCGTTTACAACCATAAACACGCTGCTCAACCCTGCGCCTGCCAACGACCTCCTGGACCAAGCATCCTCTGCCAGATGTGGAGAAGTTGCAATATTCTTCTTGGTTGGCCTCTCTGGGAGTGTTTTAGACATATCAAGGAGAAAGGAGGAAGTACGAGTGAAGCTGCCTTGGTCCCTTACTTTTCTCGTTATGCTTCGTCTGGGAGACGTTATCAGAGGACATAAGCTTCATTTCCATAGCTACGCCGATGACACACAGCTGTGAATTGCATTAGACCAGAGTCTCCTTTTTAACATCTGCTTTGGCTGAGGTAAACATCTGGATGCAGACCGACTTCCTTAAATTAAATAACAAGAAAACAGAAATTATACTGACTGGTCCGCAAACCAAAAGAGAATTGGTACTAAATGCAGCTCAGTTCAGAGCTGCATTTTACATCACACATAAACACAGCTGCACAGCAGCTTTCTGTCCTTCATTTAAGGAATATTGCAAAGGTATGGCCACTCCTATCCCAATAAGACGTTGAGAAACTAGTGCATTTATCTCTACCAGACCGGACTTCTGCAATGCTCCTCTGACTGGTGCTCCAAAACAAACCGCTGACAAACTCCAATTAACTCCACTGACTTTTAACGAGAATGCGACAGAGAGCAGATCAGCCCGGGTTTAGCTAACCTGCAGTGGCTCCTTGTGTCTTTTAGGATTGAGTCTAAAGTTCTTTTACCCGTCTATAAGGCTCTCAGTGGGTTAGGACAGGCGTACATCACTGATTCTTTGTGGTTTTCTAATCCTTCACGGCCTCTGAGATCCTCTGCTGCTGGTTTTTAAAATACAAACTGAGAATCTGCAGCGCAGCCTTTTTTAGTTGTGCACCAAAGTGATCGCATTTCCTACCCGAGGCTATAAGAGCTGCAACAAGCTCTGGGAACTTTTTTAGACGACAATTAAACTTATTTATTTAACATTGCTTTTAACTGTCATGCC
>NC_044002.1:27995878-28003378 GCF_902150065.1 Myripristis murdjan | reverse complement strand
ATAGCTGCAAAAGGTAGACCGACATCATATTGAACTCTATGGGTTAGGAATGGGATGGCACTTCAGTTCATAGTATGAGTAAAGGCAGGTGAGCGAATACTTTTGCTAATATAGTGTATATGGCAGAGATGCTGTTACCTGTCCTGCTGTTACCTGTCCTGCTGTTACCTGTCCCGCTGTTACCTGTCCTGCTGTTACCTGTCCCGCTGTTACCTGTCCTGCTGTTACCTGTACCCGTGACTGATCTGCTCTGTAGGTAAAAGACACTGTCCATCTTGTGCCTGTGTATCTTAAGTCTGTGCCCTCAGTATTTATGTCCCTGCATATATTGTTACTAATGTGGGCATAAATAAATGGTTAAATGTGTGTGTGTGTGTGTGTGTGTCTGTGTGAACGTGTGTGTGTGTGTGTGTGTGTGTGTGTGTGTGTGTGTCTCACCCCCGCTGTCTGAGTCGTGGAAGTTGGGGTCGAGGCCCTTCTCCAGCCACCTGGAGACCTTCTCCACGTTCTTCTGGTGGACGTGCTCCATGAAGCGCTTCAGGTTGGCCTGCAGCCGCACAGCAAGTGATTCTGATTGGTCAGTCTGTTAAATACCATGCAGGTGGCCACGCCCCCGACCAGGCGGGATGCTGTGATTGGCCGGTCGGAGCTTCTCATAATGTCTCATGATGATTTTAGAGCTGTTCATTTTAAAACTATTCGAAAAACTGTTTTGCCCATAAAGAGGATTTTATTTTATTTTTAATCTTAAAACTGAACATTTCTAAAAGATGTAATTTTAAAAACTTTGTCTATATGAGTATATTTGATTATATATGTGTACATAAATATAAATTGATTAATTGATTGATAGATATATATTGATAAATGTTTTGAATGTATCTCACACTGTTATATCATATTTCTATTTTTAACTTAGACTTTTGTTGTGTTAGAAAGTCAAAGCGACAGGTGTGTGTGTGTGTGTGTGTGTGTGGGCGTGCGTGTGTGTGTGTGTGTGTGTGTGTGTGTGTGTGTGTGGGCGTGCGTGTGTGTGTGTGTGTGTGTGTGTGTGTGTGTGTGCGTGCGTGTGTGTGTGTGTGTGTGTGTGTGTGTACCTTGGTGTGCAGCTTGGCCAGCTGTTTGTCGTCCACGTAGCTCTGGGTGTAAACTCTCCTCTTGTAACGAAACTGCAGGAGAAAAAGCGACGAGGCTCACAGAACTTCATCTTTTTTGCTTTGTTATGAGAACATTCAGACGTTTCTGTATTTTTTTTTTTTTTTTGGCGTTTCTGCTTCATCTGACAGTCACAGGGGAGAGAGACAGGAAAGTCGGGGGAGGGGGACCTGCAGCACAGGACCTGCGGTCGGATTCGAGCCCCGGTCGCTGAGCCCCGGTGCACGGGGCGCTCCGGATGTTTCTGTATTTTTAATAAAAATCCCACAACTTCTTTTTCAGCGATGACGTCATGAGGAACTGGTGGGTGGGACCAAGATTTTAGCCAATAAAAACATGTGATTTCTGAGCAGTCACAGCCTCTTTGTCTACCTGACCTCCTGCTGGATCGAGCGATGTGACAAACAGGACCGTCCGAACCGAGCCGCTCGCCCCGAGGCGTAACCCGGGAGACGGCCTGCTATTGGATGGGGGCCATGTCAATCAAAGCATGCATGAACAACAGACTGACTTAACAACTGCCTGACTGACTGAATGTACAACTAGGCCTCTATAAAATCCATTTTATTTTTTCCCAGATTCCGTTTTTTTCCGTTTTAATTTTTAAGAATTCCGTTTTTAACCTTTTACTCTTATTTTACTACCAAAAAAGAGTGAGTTTTTAATGTTAATGACTAAAATGTTAATGACTAAAACACACACAAATGAAATAGCAATTACTTTAAATTAATTGAGGTAACAAATAAACAACACTTTATTTATTTAACAATTACGTTGTTATAGCAATAAAAGGTGAGAATGATATGTTATTAATGATTGAACAAAAATGGCAAGAGCATGCATCAGTAATTATTTCACCTGAGGAGTAGATGTTTACCAGTAAGCTTGATTCCAATAATTTAACAATATGTTTAATTATTATTTGTTTTAAAAAAAAATACTTTTTGTTTTGTTTTGTAAATTACTTATCAAACAGACCTAACAATTCAGCTACCAATGAATGAGCAGGAGTATGCATGTGATAACATAGATTGAAAAATGAGCTGAAGTGATACCTCTTCTCTGAATAGACAAGCTAAGCCAGTGTGCTGCTGTTAGCCAGTGAAAATAGAGCGGAGTGGCAACTCTTCACTTTGTTACACAATCTATGTCAGTGTGCTGCTGTAGCTGGAGAGTTTCTCTGCCTGTTGGACTCGTACGGTGCCGCTGCAGGTGTTGGAATGGTTTTTCTTGGTGGTGCAGGTGCAGGTGAAACACCTGGAGGGGCTGTGCCTCCCAGATTCCCTCCAATTTCAGGCCTGTCAAGCCAGGCCTCGCTAAGTTTGCATTCAGTGAGCTATCGTCTTACTATCGTTGTAGTCATAATATAATAATGAATTGTTTTGGGAGCTTCTCATTTAGCATTTGAAGCAGCTTTACGGACTTATGAAAATTAAGACCTGTTTAAAATTATTTAAGACGTAAATTCTGTGAATTTAAATCTTTTTAAGGCCTTAAAATTTGATTTTCTAATTTCTAGATTTCTAGATTTTCTAACCCTAACCCTTTTAGACTTTTTAAGACCCCGCAGACACCCTGCTAACAGGTGCCGCCCTCTGGGGCTCACAGGCCCCGCCCTCTGGGGCTCACAGGCCCCGCCCTCTGGGGCTCACAGGTGTGCGCTCACCTCCAGGTAGGGGATGGGTGTGATGGGGGGGAGCGGGTACTCCTTCAGCAGCCGCTCCTCGTCCAGGAACTTGCCGGCTCGGCCGTTGAACGCCGGCTGGAAGAGGCCGTAGTTCAGGACGTCGGACAGCGCCTGAGTCAGCGTGACCAGCACCCTCTGCTTACTGGACCAGACTGGGAGCTCCGGGTCCAGACGCAAGCACTTCTGCAGGGGGAGTGAGTCATCTTCTGTTACATGCATATCTTTGACTTGGACAACATCTGCTCTGTGTGTGTGTGTGTGTGTGTGTGTGTCACCGTCTGCTGCAGGTCCGGGATGCCGATGCGAACGACAATGTTGTTTCCAGGGGGCGTGTCCTCACCCTCGTCGTCCCTAGCGACGGCAGAACCGGTTGGGTTGCCGTTAGTAACCGCCTGTTGCCGTGGGCGATCATGTTTGGTGTCAGCAGCCGGACTCAGAGGCATGGGGCTGCAACACACACACACACACACACACACATTAGCTGACTGCAGTCTCTGGTTTCCATGGAAACATGTCATTACTAAGGGATGTAGCTATCAGTGTTTCTGTATTATTTGGCCTGTTTCTATGGTAACCGGACAATGGGCGTGGCTGCATAAGGACAGGTGTGATAGCAGCAGTGCATTATGGTCTATTTTCTGCTCCTCAGACTGAGAAGCTTGAAAATATAAGAAAGATGATCTGGTTACTCCTGGATCTATTTCCTGATTCGGTGATGTTACAGTTTGTGGGTCATGTGACTGATTCATGCTGTTTTTATTCATATTTCACTAAACTAACAAACCCAAACTTTAACATGAAGGGGCCAGAGGCTCCACCCACTTCACAACTCTATGGCGTAAATCACAACATGACCCGGAACACAACATGACCCTGAACACAACATGACTCTGAACATAACACGATCCCGAACACATCACGACCCCGAACACAACACGACCCCGAACACAACACGACCCCGAACACAACACGACCCCGAACACGTCACGACCCCGAACACGTCACGACCCCGAACACAACACGACCCCGAACACAACACGACCCCGAACACAACACGACCCCGAACACAACACGACCCCGAACACGTCACGACCCCGAACACAACACGACCCCGAACACGTCACGACCCCGAACACGTCACGACCCCGAACACAACACGACCCCGAACACAACACGACCCCGAACACATCACGACCCCGAACACAACACGACCCCGAACACAACACGACCCCGAACACAACACGACCCCGAACACGTCACGACCCCGAACACGTCACGGCCCCGAACACAACACGACCCCGAACACAACACGACCCCGAACACAACACGACCCCGAACACATCACGACCCCAAACACAACACGACCCCGAACACAACACGACCCCGAACACAACACGACCCTGAACACATCATGGCCCTGAACACAAAACAACAACGAATACAAAACGACCCCGAACACAACACAACCCTGAACACATCATGACCCCTAACACAACATGACCCCGAGCACAACACGACTCCGAACACATCACGACCCCGAACACATCACGACCCCGAACACGTCACGACCCCGAACACATCACGACCCCGAACACAATACAACCACAACCACAAGACAACCCTGAAGAAAACATGACCCTGAACACAACACAACAATGAACACAAAACAACCCCGAACACAACACGACCCTGAAAACATCACAACACGACACTGAAGAAAAAATGACCCTGAACACATCACGACCCTGAACACAGCACGACCATGAACACAACACGAACCCGAACACAACACGACCCCGAACACGTCACGACCCCGAACACAACACGACCCCGAACACAACACGACCCCGAACACAACACGACCCCGAACACAACACGACCCCGAACACGTCACGACCCCGAACACAACACGACCCCGAACACGTCACGACCCCGAACACGTCACGACCCCGAACACAACACGACCCCGAACACAACACGACCCCGAACACATCACGACCCCGAACACAACACGACCCCGAACACATCACGACCCCGAACACAACACGACCCCGAACACAACACGACCCCGAACACAACACGACCCCGAACACGTCACGACCCCGAACACGTCACGGCCCCGAACACAACACGACCCCGAACACAACACGACCCCGAACACAACACGACCCCGAACACATCACGACCCCAAACACAACACGACCCCGAACACAACACGACCCCGAACACAACACGACCCTGAACACATCATGGCCCTGAACACAAAACAACAACGAATACAAAACGACCCCGAACACAACACAACCCTGAACACATCATGACCCCTAACACAACATGACCCCGAGCACAACACGACTCCGAACACATCACGACCCCGAACACATCACGACCCCGAACACGTCACGACCCCGAACACATCACGACCCCGAACACAATACAACCACAACCACAAGACAACCCTGAAGAAAACATGACCCTGAACACAACACAACAATGAACACAAAACAACCCCGAACACAACACGACCCTGAAAACATCACAACACGACACTGAAGAAAAAATGACCCTGAACACATCACGACCCTGAACACAGCACGACCATGAACACAACACGAACCCGAACACAACACGACCCTGAACACAACACGACCCCTAACACAACACGACTCCGAACACAACACGACCCCGAACACATCACCACCCCGAACACAACACAACCCCGAACACAACACGACCCCGAACACAACACGACCCTGAAGAAAACATGACCCTAAACACATCATGACCCTGAACACATCACGACCCTGAACACATAATGGCCCTGAACACAACACAACAACGAATACAAAACGACCCCGAACACGACCCTGAACACATCATGACCCCGAAAACAACACGACCCTGAACACAACACGACCCTAAAGAAAACATGACCCTAAACACATCACGACCCTGAACCCATCATGGCCCTGAACACAACACGACCCTGAAGAAAACATGACCCTTAACACATCACGAGCCCGAACACATCACGACCATGAACACATCACGACCCCGAACACATCACGACCCCGAACACATCACGACCCCGAACACAACACGACCCCGAACACATCACGACCCCGAACACATCACGACCCCGAACACATCATGACCCTGGTTATCAGCTCTGATCAGTTATTAGTTGTGATAGGCTATTGGTTGTGATTGATTATCGGTTCTGATTGTGATTGATTATCAGTTGTGATTGGCTATCGTTTGTGATTGATTATCAGTTGTGATTGGCTATCGGTTGTGATTGGCTATCGGTTGTGATTGATTATCAGTTGTGATTGGCTATCGGTTGTGATTGGCTATCGGTTGTGATTGATTATCGGTTGTCATTGATTATCGGTTGTGATTGATTATCGGTTGTGATTTGTTCTGTTTCTCTGCTGGACTGCGTTCGTGTTTCTGCTTCATCTGATCAGCACCTTCTGTCCTGCTAACACTGGCCTGCAGGACGTTACATCACATCCTGTTTTTCACCCCGAACAAAGCGTGCTCACACACACACACACACACACACACACACACACACACACACACACACACACACACACACACACACACACACACACAGCAGGCTGTGAAGAGACTGTCCTACAGGAAAAGTGCCAGGCTCGGGTTAAACCTGGCAGCTGATTTCTGTAATGTGTGTTCACACAGCAGAGCCTCGCTGCAGATCCACACCTGTACAGGTGTTCACACACGGCACAACGAGCCACATCCACCTCCGGCTGCAAGTCATGACACGCACTTCAAGAAAATTCTGGAAACAAGTTGATTTCTTTTATTTCAGATTATCTCATCCTGCTGGCAGATTATTGACCTCGTTGAAATAAATACGGGATCAGAGGAAGAGAGTGGAGGAACGAGCTAACGCGTGTGTGTGTGTGTGTGTGTGTGTGTGTGTGTGTGTGTGTGTGTGTGTGTTAGAGATGATATGCACGGCTCAGGCTAATATCTGGAGCAGCTGAGTCGCTGGAAGATCCTGAACTGATGCTACACTGTTATTTTCTCCACCAGGTGGCGCTGTGCAGGCATCAGCTTTACAACACACAACCAATCACAGCGGAGAGGAGGCGGGACAAATATTTATGAACAAATTATTAAAATGTGGGAAGGAGTTTCATGATGACGTGTTGTCATAGCAACGGTGAAACATGCCGGGTCCAAATCGTCTGGCGTTATTTTCACTGTGTACCCACACACACACACACACACACACACACACACACACACACACACACAGTGAGATGCAGATCCATCCTGTCCAATCAGACGCAGTTTAATGATGAACAGGAACTGAACACAGATCAGCTGTGTTGTCATAGAAACTGGAATAGCAGGGAATCCTGTGCTAACCTCTCTGTGTAACTCTGTGTGTGTGTGTGTGTGTGTGTGTGTGTGTGTGTGTGTGTCAGTGTGTGTGTGTGTTAAAAAAAGCCCCCTGATCTACATGCTCACTGTTGCCATGGTAACACAGCAGAACAATTTTCGCTGTTCCGTTAAAACCAGACCTGCTGACTCTGTGTGTGTGTGTGTGTGTGTGTGTGTGTGTGTGTGTGTGTGTGTGTGTGTGTGTGTGTGTGCGCGTGTGTGAACTGTAAAAATAA
>NC_044002.1:27979456-27995778 GCF_902150065.1 Myripristis murdjan | reverse complement strand
ACAGTGGGTGCACATATTGTGTTGCTCAGTGGCCTACAGTACTACTGTACAATACTGTGCTAGTGTATTGACTGTTGATCTGAACACCTGAAAACACTTTCACATTTTCACAGAGGATATTCCAGTTGGACTCGATGGCTGCACAAATACCTTTTTTGGAAAAATACTATTTATATGGACAAAATCTTGTTTGCATAAAAAAGCCACTGGCCGCCATCAGGCGTGCTGGCCGCGGCACTGGTTGGCATCAGGTGAGCCGGCCGGCACCAGGCGGGCTGGGCACGGCACCGGCCTGATGCCGACCGGTGCCGTGCCCACCTGGTCAGGTCTGCCGGATCTGACGGGTGAGCGGCGCACACCTACTGCCATATATGCCTTTCATTATAAATCAACTTTTGTTTATAAGCAGCTGCAGCAGCACAACAGACACTGACACTGACAACATTGTTGATTATTGACTGCGCAATGCGGCCATTCGCCGGTAATCACGGCATCAGGCGAGCCTACCTACTGGTTTACATAATTATGGAAGTAGGCTAACAATACATGTGTATTTGCTTAGACCCCCAATATTAGACAAGGGCGTTTTTTCAGGGCATTTTCAATGGAAAAAATATCGTCCTATATTCAGATGAATACGGTAATAGAAAACTGCTTTGCAGCGCTGATGATGCCGCACAGTGATTGTGGTGTGTGTGTGTGTGGTATAGTTCCATAAATAATAATAATAATAAAAAAAAACATCACACCCTGAACATTGTGTTTTCAATGAGTATTGTTGTGTGTAATGGATTCCTCTGTAGTGTTTGCATTGAGTTGTGATACAGTACAGTAATGTACATACTGTATTTTCTGTAGATTTACATACTGTTCATATGAAACACACAAATCTATGAATGCCCAATACCCTACAGTAATATATTTTGAGAACAGATGCTGTAAGGTTTCTAAAACTGTGCTTTGGCAGTTGTGAAAAAACGTAAAAAGAACATTCTCACCCACTAAACATTGTGTTTTCAGTTGTTTTGTTGTAGTGTGTAATGATGTGTATAGTGTTTAAATTTCTGCAGGCTCTGAGCAGCTGTTTTGGGGTGAAAGTTTGAGTTTTGAAAAGAGAAGGTGTGGTTTTGTGTATGTAGCTTTAGAAAAGTGTGCTGTGTTTAGAGTTTTGGGAAAATGGAGGAAAGTTTTGTGAAATGTGTTTTAGCAATTTAAAAAAACTGTAATAAAATTAATAAGTGAGTCACCATGTTTATTTACCACTAAATCCTTGGCTATACTCGGAGGCACCCCATCCGACATTAAACAATCATCCATATCTGAAATTCGGCTGTTGAAATCCCCACAGATATACAATGCATCCACTTCCAGTGAATACATCAGTCCAAGCAGGTGGCTGAAAAAAGACAAGGAATTCCTACCCTGAGCAGAACCCTGATAGATAGCATGGAAAATAACAAAAACATATTGTGATACCCGGTGTTCAAAGACTGTTAAGACTGTAGATGCCATCTACATTCTTATCAGCAACACTGACATCAAAATGCTGAAATAATTGGTCCTTAACAAAAATTCCCACCCGACCGGAGGCTTTGGGGGCTTTACAGTTTTTTTCGATTGCTTACACACTAAGAACATACACTTAAACCAATGTGACAAAACTTGAAGTCATTGGAACTAAACCTTAAACACAGCGTGGCCATACCTTAGACACAAGTGCTGCTTTAAACTGTGTTTGCATTCTGCAACACACTTCCTCCTGAACACTAGACACTATTTCATACAGAAGACACCTCGCTCAAAAATGAAAGCATGTGGTTACAATTGGGGAAAACACTTATGTTCAAAATACAAAACACATCAGGTTATAAGAAAACCCGAGACACACACATGAAAGCACTTACTTAGAAAACTGAACACCAGTCAGTCAGGGCCTCAGCACTACAAACAGACCCCAGGTCAGCCATGTTGAGTACTTTGCGTGGAGGCGGTGAGAGAAAGAGGCACAGGAAGACATCGTATGCGATGAGGAGGAGATTTTGTAGCTGTACGTAGTTTGATTTTGTTATATTGTTTTATTTTTTGTGCATTATGCTTTTTTTGTACATTATGCTTTTTGTCATGGTAAGAGCCTTTTTGTCAAAAGGCTCTTACCATGACAAAACCTTTCAAACATGCAGCAAAAGCACATTTTGTCAGCGCCCAATACAACTAATCACTCACTTCATACTCAACACCAAAATGCAACACACCTTTTTCAGTCTGAGCAGGTTCAACCTTACTTTTTCTTGTGTGTATGCAGTCATATTTTTGACAATTTACATCGTTACATATTGTAAAGCAAGTAGCAAAATCCAATATTTCCCTCAAACAACTCAACTTCTGCCCAAATGAGTAGATTCCTTCAGTCAGCTCTACTGTACTGTAACACAGCTGACAGCAGAATACAAAATACAGCTGTCAGTTTGAACAAGGTTCTCCTGTGAGCTGCACATTCAAATGTGAACTTACAGTAAAGAACTGCATCCAAACTCAGAAAGGCTTTGAAGTGAAACTTTTACTGTATTGATGGGAAAAACTGAAATACGGTAAGTCACATATAGTATTACACAGAAAAACTCAAAGGAGTTGAGAAAAAAATACAGAATACAATTTATAGGCCCCTTTTTTGTAGGTGCATCCTGATTGATTGGTGAATGGTGATTGGTGGAAAGGGCAGTGATGCAGGTGCACAGGTGATCTCACAGTGATGCAGGTCATTTCTATCAGCTGTGAGCAGATGTTTTGCTTTTGACCTCCACAGTGAAGTCAGTGGAGTCAGGGCCATGGAAATGACACATGTGAGAAGTGTTGTGCAAAAGAGCCTGAAAAATGTGTGAATCCAATGAAAAGGTATGAACACATTTGCAAAAGAAAACGTCTGCTGTGGTTTGGAGGTGAAGATGATGACAAAGTGGATCCCAGTTCCATTATACTGGAAAAAGCGAATGAAAAAAACTGTAAAGTAAAGAACTGCATCCAAACTCAGAAAGACTTTGTCACAGGCCCGAAATAGACCAACAGTCTCAGTGTTCATTGCCATTAAGGAGGTGAACAGCAGAAGGGGCAAATGACACTTGGAGTGTTTTTGTCCTCCCAGTCGGGGCCCGGAAACGACAGCTCGAAGGCAAAAAGTCAAACTCACTCTGGAGTGGGTGGTTCAGACAGTCCAGTATAGAATGAGCCTTCTGCACGACCTGTTTATTCTTCTATTCTTCTTTTCGTCACTCAATTTGAAGGTTGTGGTTATTGAGGCACGCACTTGGAAATCGTCTTTCTGTTTCTGTTCCAAAAAGTCTGCTGCTGTCAATGTTTCAGCAGTTTAAGCACTTAAAGGGCCGCCGCCAAACACAGCGACAAACACTACTATTACTACTACTAGTACTACTATTACTACTATTGCTACTACTGCTACTACTACTTCTACTACTACTACTACAATTACTACTACTACTACTACTATTACTACTACAACTACTACTGCTACTACAACTACTACGAATTTATTGTTTTTATAGCCAAATCAACAGTTGAGCTGTAAGTGAATCCATTTCCAGCCGCTGTCCTCGGCCACATAAAATCACACAAATAAAATGCATATTTATATTAAAACTCCGTAAGTAACGTAACAGATACAAGAGCACATAAAAGGCCCAATCGGCAGACAAAACAATGCACATGCAAGTAAAGCAGCAGAGTGCACACAATAACAATAATAACACATGTACAATAAAAGCACTTGTACTGCTACTACTAGTACTACTGCTACTGCAATTGCTATTAGTGCTAGTACCACCACTAGTAATACTGCTACTACTACTGTTCCTGCTGCTATTACCACTACTCATACTGCCCCTATGGCTATTACTGCTACTACAACTGCTACTGCTACTACTACTACTAGAAATACTGCTACTGGTACTGCTATCAAAAAGGACTCTGCCTGTTGTCCAGTGGGTGAAAACCCTCTGTGAAGCCCCTGCAAGCACTAATAAACTTCCTGACACACACACACACACACACACACACACCGACAGCTGAAGCTATAGTTGCTATGCGGAAACACAGGACCGTCTTGGTTTCTTAGAAATCACAACCTCACTGCTGCAACACTCACACATACACACACACACACATACACACACACACACACACACACACACACACAGTTCTCAGAGTGCAGTGTGGGTAACAGGCAGGACTTACTGTAAAGAAACACTGTCAGCTATTTAGCAGAAGTGACATCACAGGGGTGGGTTGGGGGATCAAACTTATTTTAACTACCAAAATGTGTCGCCTGCCTTTTGAATTTGCATATTAGGAAATCTGAACGGAAACAACGGACATTCACAAAAACTGAGCACCACCACTCAGAGTGCCACCGCCCCCCCGGCCCGGACGCCATCGCCATCCTGTGTGGAGTTTACATGTTCTACCCGGGTCTGCGTGGGTTCCACCGGGAACGCTGCTTTCCTTGTGAGGACGAGCGGTTTGGAAAACGAATGAATGACTTTCCTAACTCCTGTGCCATTTGATTTTCTGCATCTTTTTTTATGTGACTGGAACCTGTAGAGTAGAACACATCACGATACAAAACAACAGAAACCAGTGACTCCAGCCAGACTTTCACTCTGCTTTATTCACTTCTGCAGTCCAATCAATAAATACATAATAAATAATCTGACAATCATGAAAATACACTTCAGTATTAAATAAACATTTTAAATACAGAAATAAATATAGAAAATACAACATGCTATTAAATAAAACTCCTATTGCAGTACTCCTGCACCAGTACTCTGACCTGGAGTAAAAAGTACTTCACAGAATACATAAGCGTACTACAGCAGAATACTGAAGTACATGACCTGAGATTTAGGAAAGAGTACTTTTAGCACATTAATATATTTCATTGCTGGCCCTGAGTGTGAAGGAGTACTTATACCACAGTGAAGTACCTCAGTACTAGACCTGACTGTTGAGAGTACTTGTACTACAATGAAATACTTAGAGGGGTTTTCAAAGTCGCTCATTCAAAAAGGCACAGAGGCCGTTAGTCATGAGTCTCACATCAACACATATTTAAGCAGCAGAGAGCTGATCCAGGATCTGAGCTTCAAACACACGTCAGCCATTACAGATTTGGTTTTGTTGTAATTTTTTTAATTATTTCTTGGAAATGTTCTTTTTTTTTTTTCATTTTTTCCAATTTCATTTTTTTAAGAAAATATTTTTGAAAATGACAAAGCTATTTCTAATGATCTGGTGCATTTAAAGGTCAGATCAGTGATGCGTTCACACGCCTCGCACACGCATGTAAACTGTCCCTCACTTCGCTCAGGGCCTCCTTAAAGACTCTCCAGGACCCCTGGGGGTCCCTGAACCCCACTTTGAAAATCCCTGTGCCACAGTATGTTTCGGTGCTCGAGTACAGGCCTACACACTCCTGGGTGCTCGTGCCATGATAAGGTTCTTCAGCTGGAGCTGTCGGTGCTTCTGATGCGTTCTGCTGGTTCTGATCTTTACTTCTATTCATGTTTGATTTTCTTTCTTGTTTTATCACATTTGTTTTGTTCTGAAGGGTTTATTGACAGAATAGGAACATTTTAGAGGATTAAATCATGTAGTTTTTCAGTTGATAACAGTGATATTGTTATGAGTTCAGTTTTTTTTTTAAAGGGTTAAGGGTTAAATATTATTCATAATAATGTGAGAAAGTTATCCTGTTCTAAAATCATTCACAATCACCAGGCTGCCATTTGGTCCCTGATGTTTGAGCAACATTCCTCTGAATGGTTTTCTAATCTTATCGCTAAATTTCACTTTTCTTGGTTTAGTTGCTTTGTTGTAAGGCAACTCTTTGGAAACTCTTTACCAAAGTTGTTGTCGTCGTCGTCTTTGTCATCGTCGTCGTTGTTGTTGTCGTTGTCGTCGTTGTTGTCGTCGTTGTTGTTGTCGTTGTTGTTGTTGTTGTCGTCGTTGTTGTCGTCGTTGTTGTTGTCGTTGTTGTTGTTGCGTGGCGTTGTGCTTTCAGCCTCTCTGAGGGTTTTTTACCCTCTGAGCTTGACGTCGCCGACGCCTTCTCTGCGCCCTCTTCTCGACCAATGAGCTTGCCTCCTGGTACAGCCACTGCAGCTCCCACAATGCCTTGCTCCAGACAACGCGTCTCTCAGTTTCAGCCAGGCTGTCGGTCTGGAGAAAGTGAGACAGTTAGTGCACATGTCTGCCTGTCTGTCTCTGAAAGGAGGGCAGTGCTTCGGCCGTGTGGAACCACAGATCACATGTGATGTCATCACATGTGATGTCATCACGTGTGACGGTCATGTGACCCCGGCTGGAGGGAGAGGCCCAGTGTCGATCTGCACATGCCTGAATAATCTGAAACAAATTTACTTGATTTCTTTCAAAAACAGGGAAAATAAAGCAATGAGCAAATTATCAAGACATGACCTAAACATTTGAAAAAAAAAAAAAAACTATTTAAAAAAAGAAAATGATCAGAAAATAGTAATAAACAGAAAAAATTACAATGACCAGAAAATGACTAATTAAAATATGTATAAATATATAATAACAATATTTATTATTATATATTTAAATGAAGTTACCGTAAAATGGCTACAAATGCATATATCAATAAAATGAATTAGCTAAAACTGTAAAATAAATAAATAAATACATTTATAAGCTTTTTTTTTTTTTTTTTTTTTTTTAAGAAAAAGAAAATAGTGAAGACAGAAGAGAGTTTAACCCCAAAACAGCATTTTTGGATTCATCAGGATCAGTGAGGACTCTCTCTCTCTCTCTCTCTCTCTCTCTCTCTCTCTCTCTCTCAGGGTGAGTGTCTGTCTCTCTACCTTGATGTCCTCCTGGATCTTCTGCACGGCCTGCAGGCCTCCCAGCAGCTTGTTGCGGTCGGGCTCCAGGCTCCTGTAGTGGTGTCTCCTCAGGTCCCGGACGGCCCTCAGGACGAAGCAGAGGCTGTGGGCGAGCGGGCCCGTCCCGGCCCGGCCGTCCGAGCAGTTCTGGGCGCTGCTGTTCAGCGGCGGCTCGCTCAGCATCTGGCCCAGCAGCTTCTCGTACGCCTCCAGAACGCTGACCATGAAAACCCTCTTCCCCCAGTCCTGAGAGAGAGAGAGAGGTGAGACGGACTCAGAGGGAGGAGAGCGAGCATCGCTTCCACTTTTTAACAACAGAATCAAGGTCAGCGGTGTGGCTTGACGGGGGCAGGAAGGGTCAGGTGGGGGCAGGTGTGAAAAACCTTGATGGACCAGAGAAACAACCGAGCGACAAAACAACAGCTTTCACTTCACCAGAGACGCTCTCTGACCCTGCTATGTTTATGGAACTTGCAGAAATAAAGTATGTCACATATCTTACACAAATAAAGAAATGAATTGCTAAATAAAGAAATTTGCTCCCCCCTCCCCACCGCAACCCCAACCCCCCATTCACATTTGGCACAGAAAATAAAAACAAACAAAACAAAAAACATATTTGTGACTGAATATGAGCTCGAGCTGTGTGGCTGTGAATGAACTGAAAGAGAAAGCGAGATGCATCAAAAAAGAACAAAACAAAACAAAGCAAAAATACCCTCTGCATGCTGACTTCTGCAAAAATGATCTACAGTGTAAAGGAAATCCCCCAGGGAGGCCTGCATAGTAGAACCGGCCCAAAACCCTAAAAATGTTTTTATGCACATGAAAGTGAGAGACTTTCATACAAAGCCTTGACATGCCAGAGGCGCTGAGCTCAGGTCCAGGAAAACCCTCAACCACAACCACAGCTGCTTCCACAAAAACACCTTCTGCTGCTGTTTGATCCACTGGAGGTGGATCTACCTGCTGCAGGTAGCGACTCAGGCTGGCCGGGTGCAGACAGAACGCACCTCAGAGTGTAAATGTGAATGTACCTACCATACACAGCCTACCCATTTCAGAGGAAAATATGAACAAATAAAGCGCCCGACACCCCAAAATGCCCTAAAGCACCTCATCGGCCTTCAGGTATCTCCCTGAAATCTGCAGCACAGTAACGTTTACTTTATCTGAGCCTCAAAGTCACGAAGCATCAAGTTTCAGCTGCAGTGTTTCCAAGGCTGAGGCAGCCATGTTGGAGGTCTGCGGGTCAGGATGTCACTCCTCACCTGGTTGGAGGAAAATTCTCCCATGATCCTCCCTGATGGAGATGCACCTTCATCTTCATCTTTTGTGTCTAGTCTACTGGGTCCTGTGTGTTGTTTTTAACAGACTGGTCACTGAGCACTGGTGCGTGTGTGTGTGTGTGTGTGTGTGTGTGTGTGTGTGTACCTCCATCTTGCTGCCTAGCAGATCTTTGGAGAAGACCGGTTTCCCGTTGTATCTGTCGTCATCGGAGATCGGCTGTAAGAACAGGCAGACGGAGAATTACCACAAAAAACCCCAAAATAAAAATGGAAATGAAGTAAATTTGTGAATTTCTGTTCAGAGGGTGAAATAAAATGTTTGAAAGCCCCCCGCCCACCCCACAGGCCTCATCAGGCTGCTGTGAGCTGCATGTGTAGGTGCTGCGTGTGTGTGATGTTTTAGCAACACACACTTGAGGGGAATTTTTCCCTTCTGGGTGAGGCGACGCGGTGCCTGAACGCCTCACAGCCCAAACCTGACCTGCCAGGTCACAGTGGAACAACCAATGTGGTCAGTTTCTACGGTAACAACACTCCTAAAGGGCAGTAAAGTGTCATTGCTGCTGAAACACCAACAATTCACAAAACACACACACACACACACACACACACACACACGGCCACTGCTCCGTCCTGCTGTGCTGATCTGTGTTTGCTGCACGAGGCCTCACAGACTCTAACTGCAAATGGAAAATGAAAAAACTGTGTGTGTGTGTGTGTGTGTGTGTGTGTGTGTGTGTGTGTGTGTGTGTGTGTGTGTGGAGGGGTGGTGGGTGATGGTACAGAAACAGAAATAGGAACATGTAGCAAAAGGAAGTGAGAAGTAGCAATAGAAACTCAGACAGATATAGTACTAGATGTAGTACTAGATGTAGTACTAGCAGCAGTACTGCAGTGTTAGCAGTGTACTCACGTAATGCTGCAGGAGGCTGTTGATGGACTGGTTCATCTTGATGGAGATGTGGGAGCTGCTGCCCAGGCAGACAGACAGGCAGATAGACAGACAGACCACTGCCCTCGCCATGGCAACGATGTTCTCACACACTCGACACACACACAACAGCGATGACCCGTCGCTGGGTTGCAAGTTCAATTCCTGGTGGAGGGGTCCGGGGCGCTGACACGGAGGATGCAGACGGACCGACCGACTGACTGACTGACTGACTGACTGGTTTACTGACTGAGTGGCTGCCTCCCTGCCCGCCTGCTGGCTGAAGCTGAACTGACTGACTGACTGACTGACTGACTGACAAGAAGCTTGATTTATACAGAGAGAGAGAGAGGCTGGTGGAAGCTGATGAGCTAGGTGTGAAAATGTGGTTGTGAGCAGTTTCCTTTAAATCACCAACTTTCGTAGAAGTGGGTGAGGGGTCTACCACTCACACACACACACACACACACTCTGCACAGAATAGTGTTGTGTGACATGTTATAACAAAAACACACTGGAATGTACTGTCATTATAATGCAATAATAATAATAATAATAATAATATCACATATACAGCACATGCATCTGCTGCTCCATGTGCATGGTCACATGCATGTTGCTGTGTAACACAGAACATGGAACATCATGTGAGAGATAACAGCAGGGACACAGGCTCTTACCAAGTGTGTTCTGCCGGGAGAACCAGCCGTTCCTGTGGAACAGCAGCGGCAGGAGAACGTTCCCCTGCAGAACGTCTCGGAGCGCTGTGAACGGATGTTTGTTTATTTTTTAAATATTTTTATGTGTTCTATATTGTTTTTATATTTTTATATATTGTTTGTGTGGTTTTATTGTTTTTACAAACTCAAAGTGAAGTTGTAGCTTGACAAGTCAGCTCACTTCACCTGAGCAAACTGTTCGCTAGCTGACCAGCCAGCAAGCCAAACACATGGCAACATTAGCTAACATGATAATCAGACAGTGATGGCTGGTTGAGCAGATGCTGTGGTTAGTTAGCTAGCACGGGGAACATTATCTAAACACAAAATCAATCAGATTGATCAGTTCAGATCAATCAGTTCAGATCGATCAGATCAGAAAGGAGCCATGGCTGCTCACTGATGATGAATTTGTAGCTCAAGACCTCCAACATGGCTGCCAGAGAGAAAACCCTCTGCAGTCTGTTGGGTAATATAGATCTGTTACTGACAGACAGACAGGCAGAGAGACAGAGAGACAGGCAGAGAGACAGATGAGACAGGCAGAGAGACAGATGAGGGTTTACAGGCAGGCAGAGAGACAGATGAGGGTTTACAGGCAGGCAGAGAGACAGGCAGAGAGACAGATGAGGGTTTACAGGCAGGCAGAGAGACAGGCAGAGAGACAGATGAGGGTTTACAGGCAGGGAGAGAGACAGGCAGAGAGACAGATGAGGGTTTACAGGCAGGGAGAGGAAATTATCTAATGAAGCAACATACATGCACACCTTCAGCTGGGTGTGAAGTGATACTTTCTGGTGAAACACACACACACAGCATGACATCATCACACCAACACTCACACAAAACAGTTTTCCTGACAGTGTGACGATATTTACAAGAAAACACGGATGGAAGGAAACAGTGAATGAGATGAGCTCCTTGGCAGCGGTGATACTTACAGCGCGTTTAATATGCAACACACCTTTTCACTTAAACTCAGGTAATGTCGCCCAAACGTTGACCAACAACAACAATAATTATAATCATAAGTAGCAATAAAACAAAGTGAAAAGCACCCAGCACCCCACCCTATCCCTCAAAGTATTTTTCATTCTAATTCTGATTGCTTGACTATTAGTAGTACTGTAGTACTGTACTGTGGTACTATAATATTGTATGGTTGTACTGTTGTGTAGTACTGTGTTGTGGTTTGTTGTTGTACTGTGTTTGTTTTAGTGGAGTTGTTGTGTTGTTTAACTGCTGTAAACAAATACACATACACAAACAAATACACAACACACTGGTACTGTTGTTGTGTTGTGTAGTTGTGTTGTATTTTTTTAAGTGTACTTGTGTTGTGTTGTTTCATTGGAGTTGTGTTCTGGTTGTTGTTTTAGTGTTGTTGCATTTTTGTTTTAGTGTATTTGTTGTGTTGTTGTTTTAGTGTTGTGTTTTTGTTTTAGTGTAGTTGTGTTGTTGTTTTAGTGTTGTGTTTTTGTTTTAGTGTAGTTGTGTTGTTTTAGTGTAGCTGTGTTGTTGTTGTGTTGTGTTGTAGTTTTAGTGTAGTTGTGTTGTTGTTTTAGTGTTGTGTTGTTATTTTAGTTGTGATAGTGTTGTAATTTTAGTGGAGTTGTGTTGTAGTTGTGTTCTGGTTGTTGTTTTAGTGCTGTTGCGTTTTTGTTTTAGTGTATTTGTTGTGTTGTTGTTTTAGTGTTGTGTTTTTGTTTTAGTGTAGTTGTGTTGTTGTTTTAGTGTAGCTGTGTTGTTGTTGTGTTGTGTTGTAGTTTTAGTGTAGTTGTTTTGTTGTTTTAGTGTTGTGTTGTTATTTTAGTGGAGTTGTGTTGTTTCAGTTTTGCTGTGTTGTTGTTGCTATAGTGTTGTGTTGTTATTTTAGTGGAGCTGTGTTGTTGTTTCAGTGTTGTTGTGTTGTTGTTGTTGTTGTTGTCATAATGCTGTGTTGTTATTTTAGTGGAGTTGTGTTGTAGTTGTTTCATTGGAGTTGTGTTCTGGTTGTTGTTTTAGTGTTGTTGCATTTTTGTTTTAGTGTATTTGTTGTTTTAGTGTAGTTGTGTTGTTGTTTAGTGTTGTTTTAGTGTAGCTGTGTTGTTGTTGTGTTGTGTTGTAGTTTTAGTGTAGTTGTTGTGTTGTTTTAGTGTAGTTGTGTTGTTGTTTTAGTGTTGTGTTGTTATTTTAGTTGTGATAGTGTTGTGTTGTAATTTTAGTGGAGTTGTGTTGTAGTTGTTTCATTGGAGTTGTGTTCTGGTTGTTGTTTTAGTGTTGTTGTGTTGTTGTTTTAGTGTAGCTGTGTTGTTGTTGTGTTGTAGTTTTAGTGTAGTTGTGTTGTTGTTTTAGTGTTGTGTTGTTATTTTAGTGAAGTTGTTGTGTTGTGGTTGTTTTAGTGTTGATGTGTTGTTGTTTTAGTGTAGTTGTAGTGTTGTTTTTATTGTTATTGTGTTTTTATAGTGTAGTTGTTCTGTTGTTTTAGTGTTGTGTTGTTATTTTAGTGGAGTTGTGTTGTTTCAGTTTTGCTGTGTTGTTGTTGCCATAGTGTTGTGTTGTTATTTTAGTGGAGCTGTGTTGTTGTTTCAGTGTTGTTGTGTTGTTGTTGTTGTTGTTGTCATAATGTTGTGTTGTTATTTTAGTGGAGTTGTGTTGTAGTTGTTTCATTGGCGTTGTGTTCTGGTTGTTGTTTTAGTGTTGTTGCATTTTTGTTTTAGTGTATTTGTTGTGTTGTTGTTTTAGTGTAGTTGTGTTGTTGTTTTAGTGTTGTTTTAGTGTAGCTGTGTTGTTGTGTTGTGTTGTGTTGTAGTTTTAGTGTAGTTGTTGTGTTGTTGTTTTAGTGTAGTTGTGTTGTTGTTTTAGTGTTATGTTGTTATTTTAGTTGTGATACTGTTGTGTTGTAATTTTAGTGGAGTTGTGTTGTAGTTTTTTCATTGGAGTTGTGTTCTGGTTGTTGTTTTAGTGTTGTTGTTGTTGTGTTGTTGTTTTAGTGTAGCTGTGTTGTTGTTGTTGTGTTGTTTTAGTGTAGTTGTGTTGTTGTTTTAGTGTTGTGTTGTTATTTTAATGAAGTTGTTGTGTTGTGGTTGTTTTAGTGTTGATGTGTTGTTGTTTCAGTGTAGTTGTAGTGTTGTTTTTATTGTTATTATGTTTTTATAGTGTAGTTGTTCTGTTGTTTTAGTGTTGTGTTGTTATTTTAGTGGAGTTGTGTTGTTTCAGTTTTGTTGCGTTGTTGTTGTTATAGTGTTGTGCTGTTACTTTAGTGGAGCTGTGTTGTTGTTCCAGTGTTGCTGTGTTGTTGTTGTTGTCATAGTGTTGTGTTGTAATTTTAGTGGAGTTGTGTTGTAGTTGTCTTAGTGTTGTTGTGTTGTGGTTGTTTTAGTGTTGTTGTTTTAGTGTAGTTGTGGTGTTGTTTTTTATTGTTATTGTGTGGTTTTAGTGTAGTTGTTGTGTTGGTGTTTAAGTGTTGTTGTGCTGTTGTTTTAGTGTAGTTCTGTTGTTGTTGTTGTGTTGTTTTAGTGGAGTTCTTGTGTTTTTGTTTTAGTGTTGTAGTTTTAGTGTAGTGGTGTTATGGTTGTTTGTCTTATTGTTCTGTTGTTGTTTTAGTGTAGTTGTGTTGTAGTTACAGTGTCGTGGTGTTGTTTCAGTGTTGTTGTGTTGTTGTTGTTTTAGTGTTGTGTTGTTATTTTAGTGGAGTTGTTGTGTTGTGTTTTTTTTTAGTGTTGCTGTGTTGTTGTTTTAGTGTAGTTGTAGTGTTTTTTTTATTGTTATTGTGTGGTTTTAGTGTAGTTGTTGTATTGGTGTTTTAGTGTTGTAGTTTTAGTGTAGTTGTGCTGTGGTTGTTGTATTAGTGTAGTTGTGTTGTTTTGTTGTATTGTGATTTTAGTGGAGTTGTTGCTGTGTTTTTGTTTTAGTGTAGTTGTGTTGTTGTTATTGTAGTGTAGTTGTGTTTTTTAAGTGTAGTTGTGTTGTGTTGTTTTAGTGGAGTTGTGTTGTGGTTGCTTTAGTGTTGTGTTGTTGTTTTAGTGTAGTTGTAGTGTTGTTTTTCATTGTTATTGCATTGTTTTAGTGTAGTTGTGTTGAGGGGTGTACTACGAAGCAGGTTTAGTGGGTTAGCGAGGTATGTTGAGTCTAAAGCCAGGCTTTCCTGTATCACGAAGGTGGCTCTCTTTTAACCCGGCTAGATCACCATGGTAACTTATGCGGGACCAGGTTATGAGCTAAGTTTAACCCCGTCCGGCTATAAAATTACGGAGACAAAGAGGATTTAGGGATCGCGCGGATCCGCTGGCATTTCCTGACGATATTCTCCATGAGCGGTATAGATTTTCATCTGAGGGAATACGCTAAATTTGCATTTGCACAATGCAGGTATACTATTAGTGGTGCACAGACTTCACGTTTGTTATAAATATTCCGTTGTAAAATAGACTTTGTTATAGTAGCCTACTTTTTTTTTTTTTTTTTTTTTAAAGGAAACCCTTTATATTATAACGGTGACTGTCACGGCATCCGAAGGTGATGATTGGACGGGAGCAGCCCGTGGTGATTCAAACGCACTCCAAACACCACTTATTCCGATTTAGAAAAAAAGATTTAACAAAAAAGGAGCAAACAAACATCAACAGAAATGGCTCCATAATTCTAGTTAAACTTCAAATGTAACGAACAGTTATCTGAAACTACTGACGAGTAGCTCTAAGCAGAGTCAATAGAGGTCAAAATTGTCATGTAACCATGGTAACCACCGCCTGCTCCGTCCAACACTCACCCACACACACCCTCAGTCACCTGACTTCACCTCAGGCTTTACAACACTCCCATAAAGCTAGTGAAGTTACATATTTCTAAACTAAAATCCATAATAGCTACTGAATGGATATATAGAATATAATGAGTCAGTGTTGACATAGCGTACGCATTCACTCGGTCAGCAATTTTCTGCCTGCACTCCTCTCTCGCCTTATTTGCGGCCACAGTGTTGTTCTTAGCGTTAATTTTATTTTTTAAATTTCCATAGCTTTCCATGAGGACAAGCTGCTCCTCTTGTGTGAAATCTGCAGCCCGTGAACGGTCCATTTTTCACGGAAGTAGAATCATATGAGGCCAAAACGCCCCCTTTTCTGTGAACGCGCACAGAGCACAAAGCTGACAGCCGGACTTAACAAACCTTGATGAGAACCGCCGTCGTGATACCACTTAACTTTGACTGGAGCTTTAGGTTTTGTTGAGCCTGATAGTGAACACAAAGCCTGGGGATGTTGAGCCTCCTTCGTAGTACAGCCCTTTGGTGTTTTAGTGTAGTTGCTCTGTTGTTGTTTTAGTGTTGTGTTGTGTTGTTTTAGTGTAGTTGTGCTGTTGTTTTAGTTTTTTAGTGTTGTCATGTTGTTGTGTTATGTTGTTTTAGTAAACATCTCTTGTGTTCCTTTCACCTCTGACCTCCTGTTGTCCCTGAGCTTGGTCAGGAGATACAGCAGAGAGACAGACAGGCAGACATACAGGCTGACAGAGAGACAGACAGGTTGAGCTGGGCAGCGAGGTGGGGATTCTCAGGTATACTGACACCATGGATATCCCCTAAACACACACACACACACACACACACACACACAGGAAGAGGTGCAACAGGTTGAGGTTTGTTGTGTCGAGTTTCTCTTCAAGAGTCTGGACGAAGTTTTACTGTAATTCTACTGTGAAGTACTTCTACTGCAGTTCTGCTGGTTGCTACTCATGGTACTTTTACATAGTAGTACTGTGATACAGTGATACTGTGGTCCTGTGGTACTGCAGTACTGTGATGCAGTGGTCCAGTGGTACTGCAGTACTGTGATGCAGTATGCAGTATTCCTGCAGGCCGGTGAGTCAGACTGATTCCACCTCTGAAGGTGAGACTCTGATGATTCAAAGTTTCTGGAAAATTCCCTCCACTGGTTTCATGTTGAGGGGGAAACCCCTGCAGGAGCCTCTGAGATTGTCATCCAGAACAGATTACTGCTCAGATCATCCAGTGGGATTTATTTCTCCTTCGCGATTTAAAGCTGCTTCATGTATTTCATATCTTTTGAAATCTAGAAATCTAATTAATTCCCTTGTGTGTGTGTGTGTGTGTGTGTGTGTGTGTGTGTGTGTGTGTTTGTGTGTGTGTGTGTGTGTGTGTGTGTGTGTGTGTGGGGGGGGGGGGGGGGGGGGGTTAATTTTAATAGTAGAACATTATAAGAAATTCCCCCCAAAATTGCAAAGTGGCATAAAATCTCTCCCAATAGAATGTCAAAAACAAAAAACAAATAAAGCAAGAAAACTACTGTAAAATATCACAAAACTGCTGAAAACAAATTACAAGAGACATTTTAAAGTATTAGTGCTCATAAATTTATTGACAAGAAATCTGTGAAAGTTCTATCATCTTTTAGGAGCTTCCTGTCATGACAGAGATGACACATCACTAATTATGAGATATGAGAGTATGAGATATCTGGCTGCGTATAGA
>NC_044002.1:27969456-27974456 GCF_902150065.1 Myripristis murdjan | reverse complement strand
AGGCAGACAGATAGACAGGCAGACAGGCAGACAGATAGACAGACAGACAGACAGACAGACAGGCAGACAGATAGACAGGCAGACAGGCAGACAGATAGACAGGCAGACAGGCAGACAGAGAGACAGACAGGCAGGCAGACAGAGACAGGCAGGCAGATAGACAGACAGACAGACAGGCAGACAGATAGACAGGCAGACTGGTGTACATACGTTCATCCTGTCCAGCGTGCTGAGCGTCCTCCTCAGCGTGTCCTGTCTGTCCAGGTTCAGGTGTCTCTTCAGCTCCTCCACCTTGTGCTGCAGGTGAGCGAGCGTCTTCACCACGGCCGTCCGGGCGGCGTCGGCCAGCGGCTCCAGCAGCTCGGGGCCCCGGGTCTCCTGAAGGAGCCTGGAGAAGATCCGCAGGTAGACGTCCAGCGTGGCGTTCAGCACCAGCGCCCGCTCCCTGCTCTGTGGAGGACAGGAAGTGATGTCGTTGGTGATGTAAGTTATGCCTTCAAATTCGAGTCAGCAAATCTGAAGCGCTGTGATTGGTTAGACAGGACAAGATGTTCTCCAAAAGCCCCCAGCAGGTCATCGGGCCGTTCCTTCAGTAATACTTTATAAGGACCACCATTAAAGAATGATTATTAAACTTTAGTTAATCATGATTACCAGATCATAAACAATGAAATAATACTTAATGCTGTTTACTTGGGTTAGGTTGGGTTAGTGCTAACTATTTATTAACAGTTTTATGGATTCATACATTACAGCACATATTTACTATATCCACCATATATTTACTAAATCCAGTATTTGTTAATGATTATCAATTGATTTTTAACCCTTTAAGAAATTGTTTATTTGTCTATAAACATTACATAGATAGATGAAGCAGATATTTTATAACACTGGTTTATAGCCTGTCTATAAATATTATTTGAATGTGACGACTTCAATGTGAAATCATTGCCTGTAGCTTCATTCATTAACTAGTTACTATAATCATCAGCATCAACTTTATAATAACATCCAAATATTGTATAGAAATGGTTTACAAAGTATTTATTAAGCATTTAACATGGTTATATAATCATTTGTTACAACTTAGTAACACAATAAAACGATTTCTTAAGGGTTTATAAATCAGTCGCTCATCATTAAGAGATACCTAATGTATGTTTACTGTGTAATAAGTAAAAATTATTAATTATTGTTTCATTGTTTGTTAACTATTAACTACAGTTTAATTAGATTTTATGACTGTTCTTATGAAATGAAATTGTGATTTCTGCTATACACAATTTGCTAACCACAAAAATTTTGAACTTAAAAAAGCCCTTTGTCGCCCTTAAAGGTGCAGTCTGTGAATTTTGATTTAAGTGCGGACCATGTCGACTCACCTGATCAAAAACTGCCAAACACATGAAATTTGATGGTTGAGTCTAGATGGTTCTCATCCTCAGCCTGTCTCACTGATGGAATTATTCAACAAACTATTCTACGTTTTTCAGTTGAGTCAACACAGTCCTCACTTTCACCTTCAGCGCGCCTTTAGCCAAAGACTTTAAAATGCGACGCCAAGCTCGTGGAGGTTTTCTGAGCTCGGGACGTTTTGGAAACTTGAGGTTTCAGGTAACTGATCACATTCACTGACATTTACTTTTTAAAATTAATCGTAGTTTTCCTGCAGCGTTTCACCTGACTCCATCCTGACCTGTGTGTGTGTGTGTGTGTGTGTGTGTACCTGGCAGGAGCAGTTGATGCTGTCGATCAGAGGTATGAACAGTTGATGGCCGCCAATTGCTGTCTCCTTCAGCTCCTGCAACACAGACACACACACACACACACACACACACACACACACACACACACACACACACGTTAATATGCAGAATAACTCATATCTCCACATCTCCAGAGGAGCTTTCAGAATTGATCTCCTCTGAAAATGAATGTATGAATCAACCTGAAAAAGGAAATCAGTCTCAGTTCAGACCAGATTAGATCAGATCAGAACGTTACAGGACCAGTTCAGACCGGTTCAGACCAGTTCAGACCGGTTCCTGGTGTGTGTACTCACCAGCGGCTCGGTGATGGACTTGATTTTTTCTTCCAGGCCGTTGGGGACGAAGTGGCACTGGGAGTGAACTGGACTCCCGGAGGCGACCAGAGCTCCCAGCAGGACCAGCACACACACTGACACACACGCCGACATCCTGACCAGTACTGCAAACTCTACTGCAAACTCTACTGCAAACTCTACTGCAAACTCTACTGCAAACTCTACTGCAAACTCTACTGCAAATTGTACTGCAACCACAGCCTGGCCAAAGAGAGTGTGTGTGTGACAGAGAGAGAGTGTGTGATGGAGAGAGAGTGTGTGATGGAGAGAGTGTGTGAAGTGAGTGTGATGATCTGCGTTGTCAAGTCAGTGATATTCTGTTTACCTGTCTCTGTATTTATAGCTGTCTGCATCCCTGTCATCGTGTGTGTGTGCCTGTGTGTGCCTGTGTGTGTGTGTGTGTATTTCTGTGCAGTCTGCAGTGTGTGTGTGTTTCTGTGTGTGTGTGTGTGTGTGGCTCTGTGGTCTTTGGGGTTTCAGCTACAGCAGCGTCGACAACAGTTTTCCTCTAAAACACACTCCACTGCTGCTAAACACACACAGTCACACAGAGAGAGGAGACTCCCTGGTCAGAGTTCTGGTTTAACTGGAGCAGCGACCAGTTAACTTACCTGGAAGTTCACACACACACACACACACACACACACACACACACACACGTTAAGCTAAGCAAACCACTCAGTGCTTAGTCAGGTTATCCGGTCGTACCAGTAACAGCACTGACGTGGGCTTCCACTGGGCATGTGTCTCTGTGTGTGTGTCTCTGTGTGTGTGTCTCTGTGTGTGTGTGTCTGTGTGTGTGTGTGTGTGTGTGTGTGTGTGTGTGTGTACGTGAGTGAGTGAGCAGGGGCTGCAAAACTGCAAAAAACCTCATGCATCCTTTATGCAGCTGTGTGTGTGTGTGTGTGTGTGTGTGTGTGTGTGTGCTTCACACCAGCTGAATAAAATAGTTCTGACCAGTTGTAACTGGTTCAGTTGCACAATCCTTCACATCACAGGGTTAGTGTTAGCGTTAGGGTTAGGGTTAGCGTTAGCTTAAGGTTAGGTGGGGGTCGCAGTGTCCTGGAAGAGGACACTCCGGGGGGCACGGGCTCTCAGGGGTCTTAAAATAATTCTTAGAATTTAAAACAACTCTTGCTAAAAGACCAAAGTGGTCCTTAAAAGCCCATAAAATAATATAAAATGATATAAAGGAAATTGGACGAACCGATCAGAAGGCAGGAATATTTATTTTTAGCAAGGAGCTCCTGCTGCCCAGGCTCTGTAACAACACATCCAGGGGTGACTAATAAAACAATTTTTATGTGAAATTACAAAACTATAAAAAGGTACATAGAGAAAGAGAGGGCTGGTCTGAGTTAAAAGAATAAGTGCTATAAAAAAATAAGTGCTAAAAACAAATTGTAACACAAACATATATACAAGGAAGCATAAATAATGGGAATAAAATACAATGTAATAAAGGTTATAAAAACATGAAACACTGTCAAGCAAAAAACATAAAACCAGAAACATAAAAGCAGTCGTGGCCGCCCTCTGTCCCTCAAGCCTTTTGTTTTAATAGGTGATCAAATTCATCCTAAAAGGAGGCACCCTAACCCAGATTACCCTAACCCTAACCCTAACCCAGATTAACCTAACCCTAACCCAGATTAACCTAACCCTAACCCAGGTTAACCTAACCCTAACCCTAACCCAGATTAACCTAACCCTAACCCAGATTAACCTAACCCTAACCCAGATTAACCTAACCCTAACCCAGATTAACCTAACCCTAACCCAGAGTTTACTGAGGGCTGGTGAGGGTTCAGCTGCGGCTAAAAGGTAATACAAGATATCTTTTTTATTTAGGGTTAGCGTTAGCATTAGGGTTAGTGTTAGGGTCAGGGTCAGGGTTAGGGTTAGCATTAGGGTTAGTGTTAGGGTTAGCGTTAGCATTAGGGTTAGTGTTAGGGTCAGGGTTAGCGTTAGGGTTGTGTTGGGTGACAGTAAGACAGCAGCACCCTGAGCAGACGATAGCAGCCGATGTTCAGGGAAGAGGAGACGAGCCTGAGATTCTCAGGGTTAGGGTTAGCATTAGGGTTAGCATTAGTGTTAGGGTTAGGGTTAGGGTTGGGTTAGGGTTAGCATTAGTGTTAGCATTAGTGTTAGCATTAGTGTTAGGGTTAGGGTTGGGTTAGGGTTAGGGTTAGCATTAGCGTTAGACGAGCCTGAGATTCTCAGGGTTAGGGTTAGCATTAGTGTTAGGGTTAGGGTTAGCATTAGTGTTAGGGTTAGGGTTAGCATTAGTGTTAGGGTTAGGGTTGGGTTAGGGTTAGGGTTGGGTTAGGGTTGGGTTAGGGTTAGGGTTAGGGTTAGGGTTAGCATTAGTGTTAGGGTTAGGGTTAGGGTTAGCATTAGTGTTAGGGTTAGGGTTGGGTTAGGGTTAGGGTTAGCATTAGGGTTAGACGAGCCTGAGATTCTCAGGCACAAAGTTTGTCTGTTATTTCTGAAGCTGTTTGACAGCCAGAGGGTTGTTGGTTCAAATCCCCTCACAAACTGTGATGTCATCAGGATGTAAAATGCGACGTGGGCCCGTGCACTCTGGGAGGCGTGGCTCCGTCTCCTACATGCTGGGTTAGGGTTAGGGTTGGTGAAGATCGCAGTGTCCTCTTTGAGGACACTCCGGGGGGCGCGGGCTCTCAGGGGTCTTAAAATAATTCCAAGAATTAAAATATATCTCCTATTAAAAAGGCCAAAGTGGCCCTTAAAAAGCCCCATAAAAATAATATAAAATGATATAAAATACAGAGTTTGGACCCAAGGGCAGATTCGGAGGCGGGTTTTATCATTATTATCAAGGGCCTCCTGCTTAACAGGGCCTGCAAGAACCTCATCCGCGGGTGGTCCCTTA
>NC_044002.1:27964456-27966956 GCF_902150065.1 Myripristis murdjan | reverse complement strand
CGCTCAGGCTCCTGGAAGTTTACTATTTTCTCTTAAATCTCTTCATATTTTTGGACACTGCTACTGTCACAACCATAACATGTCAACACTGTCACTTCTGTATAAAAAATATTAGATTAGATTATGGAATAAATGTTTACTTTTTAAGAAGAGGTCTGATGCAGGTAGCAACAGGGGCGAAAACAAGCTGGCTAATGTGAACAACTCATGCTGATCATGTGAAAGAGCAGGTTTTTGTCTCCACCGTCAGACGTCACCACCGTCAGGTTTTCTGTGTGACGGTGATGACTGAAGGCTGAAAAATGCTTAGAACAGAGCTCAGGATTCTTATTTTTTGTACCAAATAGTTAAATAAAGTTGTTAAGCAAGAAGCCATTGACTTGAGTGGTATAAATTTTGGAAATGTATGTTTTAATGAGGCGACTGTCACCACCGTCAGATTAGTGTCACCACCGTCAGAGGCAGTTATATTGGTTTTAAATGAATATGCTTACAATATGTCTCTTTGGTGCTGTTGAGTTATTAAAGTAATAGTCTCTTTAACACAAAAATATGTTTTTCATATTAAAAAAAAAACACATTACAGTGACGGTGTTGACAAAAACAAAGTAGCCTAATAACTGGAAAAACCTATTTATGAAAAAAATGCAAAATGAGGAGGTTGCACCGGTACATTGCTGAACAGCCAAGACCTTGGCCTATAATGAGATACCTTCAGATTTTGTCATTTAACACACTTTTTTTTTTTTTCAAAATTAAAACCTGTTTTATCATAATTCCCAAGAATCAGTTAACCGTTTCCATGGTAACGTCAACCACCCATGAACACTGACTCGGCCCAAGGCCCACGCCGGGTCTCACAGTTCTGTTTCTACGGAAACATGACTATTTTGTCATGGGCAGAGCCGCTGTGTCATGATGGGAAGAAGAGATGCGGGCGGCGGCCTGACGGCGGCGGAAACCTTCAGTCATCAGCTGGAACGTCTGAGTGACGAGACGCCGTCGCCACGGAGACCAAACACCTCCTGACACGCCACCACAGTGGGCGGAGCGAAACAGAAAACAGCGAGTCAACAGATACAGTCAGATCACATCAGGCCTGAGCCAAACCACACACACACACACACACACACACACACACACTCACACACACACACACACACACACACACACACACACACTCACAGACGTGCCTTTTTTACATGCTAACTTCATGCTTCTGTATTTGTTGCTGTAATATTTTGTAGGATTATTGCACGTTTAGATTTAAACTCTTTTACACATTTCTATGGCTCATATTTTTATTTCTTCTTCTTCTACTTGTTATTATTATTAAATTCATGTTTTTGTTTTATTTTTTATTTCCTTCCTCTGTTTCTTCATTTTTTCGTGTCCTGAGGGTTGGAGCAGATCCTGTCAGTCATGTTTCTGTTGGCTCAGCTGCACCATCACTTTTAGGATTTTCACCGGACGTCCCGCGTGAGGCCGGCCTGAAGGAGGTGCTGCCGAGCTCACCTGTCCGTCAAACTCCAACGCAGCCCGGCGCTCTCAGAGGGGCGCGTCCCGGCGCTCTCAGAGGGACAGACTTTGTCTTTCCTGTCTGGGTCACAGCTGCTGACTGCAGCCGAGATGCAACGCCCTGATTGGACGGCTCAGATGCTAGGTTGAAATAAGAAATGTGTGTGTGCGTGTGTGTCTGTGTGTGTGTGTGTGTGTGTGTGTCTGTGTGTGTGTGTGTGTGTGTGTGTGTGTGTGTGTGTGTGTGTGTGTGTGTGTGTGTGTGTGTGTGTGTGTCTGTGTGTGTGTGTCTGTGTGTGTGTGTGTGTGTGTGTGTGTGTGTGTGTGTGTGTGTGAGGTGAAACAGAGAAAGAGACTCTCTGGTTTCACAGCTTTCATGTTCGACAACAGAAACCTGAGTGGTGACCTTTGACCTTTAGGACAGTGACTAAGAGCTTCTGCTCGCAGAATAAAAGCAGCAGGGAGACACTGTGGCTGTGAAAGATGCACTTTTATTATTATTAACATCATTATTATTATTATTGTTGTTGTTTGTTGTTGTTATGATTTTAATCTGAAATGGAAGAGAACATTTTCAGATGAAACTGAACTGAAAATATACATTTATTAAAATATCATAAATAATCCCCTCATTTCAAGTCATTCATCTTCACTTCAAATTAAAAGCGTTGGAGGAGGCTGGAGACAAACACACACACTCACACATACACACACACACAAACACACACACACACACACACACACACACACACACACACACACACACACACACACACACACTGTGGACTTCCAGGTAAATGGTGATTAACTGGTACCTGTTTTTTCCTCTCCAGTTAAACCAGAGCAGGGAGTGTGTTCACTGTGTGTGTGTGTGTGTGTGTGTGTGTGTGTGTGTGTGTGTGTGTGTGTGTGTCTGTGTGTGTGTGTGTGTGTGTGTGTGTGTGTGTTTCCTAGAAGTCACTGCCAGCCTGGGTTTTCCTGC
>NC_044002.1:27954456-27959456 GCF_902150065.1 Myripristis murdjan | reverse complement strand
ACCCTCAGAGCCCGAGGAACCCTCAGAGCCCGAGGAACCCTCTGAGCCCGAGGAACCCTCAGAGCCCGAGGAACCCTCAGAGCCCGAGGAACCTTCAGAGGCTGAGGAACCGTCATCAGGTTCCTCGTGGCGGCCCTCAGATGTGGGCGTGGCCCCGTGCTGAGGCGTGTGCCGCCCAGCAGACGGAGGTCAAGGTAAAGAAGAAAAGACCAAACAAAAACCTGATTTGACAGTGAGGCTGTGCAGCGGCGCCCCCTGCTGGCCGGCAGCTCGCCGCACCGCCCGGCGCTCTGCCCGTTTGTTTGTTTGGTTGTTTGTTTGTTTGTTTGTTTGTTTGTTTGCTCCTGGTCTGGGGTCAGTGATGCAGCAGGTAATAACAATAACAACATTAACAGTGAATGGCTTCATCACTGACTCTGTGTTGCTGCTGAGAGCTTTGACAGATCTGCTGCAGGATCAATCACTTATTGATCAGTATCAATAGGAGCATCTGAACTATGAACGACTGCCACTGATTTTCACTACGACTCCTGATGTTTGATTGATAATGGCTCCTTGATCAATCGGCTAATTATCAGTAATTAGTGATGTGTCATCCTGTTACACGCGGTGTGCTGACCTGTCACTGATACAGATCAGTCGATTGATCGGTGATTGATAATCGGCAGGACTCACCGGCAGGCGTCCGATCAGGTCTTTGGTGCGGCTCCACAGCTCTCGGATCAGCTCGGCGGGAATCTCCTGTCGGCAGCTCAGGCCTCGCTCCGCCGCCGTCGCCACGGCAACGAGGATGGCCAGGAAGACGGCGAGGGCCAGAGGCGACTTCCCGTGGACGTGACGCATGTTGAGCTGCGACTGCGGCTCGCCCGTCTGAGCGGGACTTTATACCCCGCCCCCCCCCCGCCCCCCCTCCCCCTCCCGCCGCCACAAACACGAGGAAACTCGGCTGAGTCACCTCGGCCTCTCCACGCCGACGTCACCGCCTCACGCCCTCTCTCCCTCTGATGCTGACTGAGCGCCGCTGATGTCACCCCCCGCCCCCCGCCCCCCCCGGTGCTGACGCGCTGGTTGCGGCGCGGCGTGTTTCGGGCTGCGGGCCGCCGCCCGCCGGGGAGAAGTAGGTTGCGGCTTGGCGACTCAGCAGAGGAAACCGTGACGAGGCAGCTTTGTGTTCCCGCCTCTGACGAAGCCGGCAGGTTTCGCTGCGTTTGACCTAGATTACTCCGAAACGAAGCTGCAGGTCAGGCTGACAGCAGAGAGGAACTACAGAAGAAGAAGAAGAAGAAGAAGAAGAAGAAGAAGAAGTTTGAAACTCCAACAACAACAAGAGTCCGGCTTGTTCTCTGTGAGGCTGAACTGAGAGCAGGACAGAGCAGCCTGCAGCGTGTGTGTGTGTGTGTGTGTGTGTGTGTGAGACAGAGAGAGAGAGAGAGAGAGAGAGTGTGTGTGTGTGTGTGTGTGTGTGTGAGACAGAGAGAGAGAGAGTGTGTGTGTGTGTGTGTGTGTGTTTTGGCACTTGTTCCTGGAAGTCAGGGGTAACCAGGTCAAGCACTGACAATACACCTACTGACTGTCTGTTAACCTGTCGCTGTCTCTCTCTGCCTGTCTCTCTGTCTCTCTCTGCCTGTCTGTCTCTCTCTGCCTGTCTCTCCGTCTCTCTGCCTGTCTGTCTCTGCAGGAATGAATGAAGTGAAGTTTCTAGCCTCACAGGTGTGCAGGTGAAAATAAATCACCATTAGCGTCTGTATTCATGTCAGTGATGATGTCATAACCCTTTGATTATCAGTCCAAATGTATTTTGTCAGATTCACTGGATTCCTCCTCTGTGTTTGTTTAATGCATTAGCGCCCCCCTCTGGAGCCCCTGCAGACATGGGTGGTGCACCCCGGTGTTTTCCTGTTTCGCTTCAGCTGCAATACTTCAGTCCTTCCTAACGTGGAGAGCGTGATGTGCAACACGCTCCGACGCCTGAATGGTAATCCCTGTGTTGTCAGCTGGTAATCTGTGTTATCATGTTAGCATGTTAGCTGGTGGCTAATGTCGACTGTACGTCTTGCTAACTAACAGGTGGCTGACTGTACTTGTTTCTGTTTTTGGAAGAGGTTTCGGTGCTGGAGCGGACACATGTGGACATTTCACAAGAAGAAGATAAAGAAACTGAATTTAGCCATCAGAAACCAGAAAACACCATTTCCCAGGATCCTCCACAGCACCAGAGAGGTATGTGCTTGGAGAGGTCAGAGGTCAGAGGTCAGAGGTGTTAAAAAATTAGCTTAGTAAATGTGTAAGGAATTTAAACTAGAAAATTACAAAACGGCACCACAACCTCAAGTCAGCCTCAGTTTTAGTTTATTTAGTTTAGTTTTGTTGTCAGTGGGACGTTTGGTGTGTGAGATGTTGCTGCTCCACGTTTTGTCCTGTTGGTGGCGCTGTGCTGGGCCAATCAGTCAGTGGATGCAGATATCAGTGTAAAAACACATCAGTCTTCATCAGATCTGAGTGGCGGCGTCTCAGGTGCTGTTGGCCAGGTGGTGGCGCTGTGGCGCCAAGACTCATGCAAATCCATGGAACTGTGAAGATGGACGGGGTGATCACGTGATCACGTGATCACATGGAGATGTCACCTGATTGGGAAGGAAGGATGGTGGGAATTATAATCAATTAAATTTCTGCAGCTGCCCTTACAAAGTATGCAGTGTAGTATGCAGTATGCATGCGAATGCATACTATTGGGACACTCTCCATCTGTCCTCCCTGAGCTCCGCCCCTCTCGCTCACTTCCGCCGCCGTCCGTAGCTCCACATTTGAATGTTGTTGTCAAAATGGCTAAGAAGGTTCTAAGTAGAGCTTCAAAAAGCAAAAAGAAGAAATGGGAGTGAGACAAAAATTGAGTCAGCAATTTATTGCAAACAACCTTTAAACTGAAATAGGCTGTTCATCAGCTGATCAAAAGTTTAAGACCACTGCCTTTAAAAGCCCAAATCTTGGCAAAAATGTAGATTCAGTGTCATTTTCTGTCAGGGATCCACACTGTCATGACCTCCTGATGGCAAAGGCTTAAAAGCTTTCTTGTTAATCACCTCAAAAATTCGTTTCGGCTGCTTGATGCTGTGTTTCCAGGAGGCTAGTGGGAGTGTTGCTCCAAGTGGTGAAGAAGCTTCATGGAGGACATCCACTGTCTGGAACTGGTGTCCATTTCTGTAAACTTCCCTTGCCATCCAACCCCAAATGTTCTCAGTTGGATTTAGATCAGGGGAACACGCAGGATGGTTCAAAAGAGTGATGTTATTTCTCTGGAAGAAGTCCTTTGTCAGGTGGGCATTGTGACCTGCAGCGTTGTCCTGTTGAAAAACCCAGTCATGACCACACAGACGATGGCCTTCAGTCATGAGGGACGCCCCCTTCAACATCTCCACATAGCCAGCTGCCGTCTGACGCCTCTGCACAACCTGAAGCTCCATTGTTCCACTGAAGGAAAAAGCCCCCAGATCATGATGGCGCCCCCCCCTCCACTGTGCCGTGTAGAAAACATCTCAGGTGGATCTCCTTGTCATGCCAGTAACGTTGGAAGCCATCAGGACCGTCAAGGTTACATTTTTTCTCATCAGAGAATAAAACTTTCTTCCACCTTTCAATGTCCCATGTTTGGTGCTCTCGTTCAAACTCCAACGGGCAATTTTGTGCCCTTGAAGGAGACGAGGCCTTTGAAGACGTGTTTTGTTTTTAAAACCCTTCTCTCGCAGATGCTGTCTGATGGTTATGGGACTGCAGTTGGCACCAGTGATGAGCTTACTTTGGGCCGAGGATCGTCCCGTGTCTTGATGGACAGCCAATTGGATCCTCCGGCTCAGGGCCGGTGACATGTTTTTGGGTCTACCACTTGACTTTTTTGTTCCATAACCCTCAGGATCTTTTAAGAAGTTTAAAATGACTGTCTTACTGCGTCCAGCCTCAGCAGCAGTGGCACGCTGTGAGGGCCTTGTTGTTGGGCCTTGCTTATGCAGCTCAACAATCCGATCGCGTTCAAAGACAGAAAGCTTTTTTGCCTTTGCCATCAGGAGGTCATGACAGTGTGGATCCCTGACAGAAAATGACACTGAATCCACATTTTTGCCAAGATTTGGGCTTTTAAAGGCTGTGGTCTTAAACTTTTGATCAGCTGATGAACAGCCTATTTCAGTTTAATGGTTGTTTGCAATAAATCGTGGTTGCCATGGCGGCGCGCATAGACGCAGCGGCTACAGCTCTCCACTCTCGGTGCCGTATTATATGTTTTTGTATGTGTGAACGGCTGTGTTTTTAGCTTAAAACACCACCTTATGTTGGGCAATGCACGCGTACAGTCGTCAGCACCTTTTGAGCTTGGGATTGTGCTGCGAGGTACCAATTTCGCCGGACTTTCATCGCTACCAGGACATTCCGGAGGACGCCGTTAGAACACCGGGGTCTCCGTGGATAGTTCTTCCCAGCGACAAGTCCAGGAGGAAATGTAAACAAGCAAAGGAAACAACAGTTATCAGGACCTTTTGAGCTTGGGATTGCACTGCGGGATGCCAATTTCACCGGACTTTCATCGCTGTCAGGACATTCCGGAGGACGTCGAGGCTGCAGGGCCGGTGCGTTGACACGGCTGAAAGGACAGCCCTTTGGGCCGCCGCCTCCCAGCATTTTCCAGTGCCAGGTCCATGGCGAACACGGGATGACGAACTGTGCTTGCACATCCAACAAGTGTTTCCGTGACTGTTGCATTTTTTCTGATATCAGAGACATGGCTGCAGCCATCTATTACTGGACTTGGCTATTCAACTAGCAAGATGCACGATGCTTTCTATTCTCCCCTGCACCGAAAGGACTGAGCCCTAATTTCGTTGCATTATTATACGTATATGATTGTGCAATGACAATAAAAATCTATCTATCTATCTATCTATCTATTGCTTATTCAAATTTTTTTTTGTCACACTCCCATTTCTTCTTTTTGCATTTTGAAGCTCTACTTA
>NC_044002.1:27946956-27949456 GCF_902150065.1 Myripristis murdjan | reverse complement strand
TACTGCTACTTTTAATAATACTAATACTACTACTGCTACTACTACTGCTACTTCTACTACTACTGCAACTACAATTACTACTGCAACTACTACTGCAACTACTACTGCTACTGCTACTACTGCTACTTTTAATAATACTAACACTACTACTGCTACTACTACCTCTACTACTTTTACCACTAACACTACTACTACTGCTTCTACTGCTATAACTACTGTAACTGCTACTACATCTACTAGAATTAGTACTACTACTATGCTGCCACTACTACTTCTGCTACTATTATTACTACTACTGCTACTATCTCTTCTGATATTTCTTCTACTATAGGGAGTATTACTGCTAGAGTATACTTATACTACTATTTTACCACTGGTATTACTGGTAATACTACCACTACCATCATATCTGCTGATACTACATCAATTAGTATTATCATACATTTCTGATAGTACTCATAGTACTGCTACTGCAGTGTTGGACAGACACAGGCAGAGGAGTTATTGATCGTATTGATTTATTGGTATTTAAATGTGAAACAGCGAGAACAACCAGCGTTCTTTTCACAATAAAGGTTAGAAAAAAACATTTTCAAGTATTTCACTCTTACTGCAGTACTGCCACATCCTGTCAGATTTCAAATATTTTTATACTCTGTAGTATTTGAATACTGTAACATCTGTCCTTTGTATATGTGTGTGTGTGTGTGTGTGTGTGTGTGTGTGTGTGTGTGTGTCCAGCACATTAAAAGCCATACCATGGCAACATGGTCAACACCAGCGTGCTCTCAGCTCTGGCATTGGTACATTAAACATCCTCAACAACTAATCAATAAATTAGATCAATAAGTTATCAGCTGTGCTCCGTGTCAGTAGGAAACGCTGTACGTTCATATCAAAACTATTAAATATGTTTCAGAATGCATAAATAGATCAATAAATAAGTGCAAAACAATCATATGAAACCTGATGATACAAATGTGATAAATATGATAAATAATTCAGATTGGCAGCGTCTCTCTCTGCAGCTCAATAATAATAAACAAATAACAACATCAAAAAAAAAAAAAGAAAAACAGGAGAAAATATGAAATGAAACTTTGCGCGCAGGTTTTCAGTTTGAGACGTGTCGGCGTCAGGCGGCGACGCAGAAGTCCTGCAGGTACGTGAACAGGATGTCGATCTCCCCCACCGCCTTGGTGATGCCCTGCTCACCGCCCATCTGCACACACACACACACACACACACACACACACACACACACACACACACACACACACACACACACACACAGCAGAGTGGTTATGAGCACATTGTGAGTATAGGGTCATTATTTCTTGACTCTCACTTTGAAACTCTGGCTGTGATTTATTTAAGCCACTGAAAAAAAAAAAAAAAAAAAAGCTGCTTTGTCCTGTGTTGTTGTGGGTTTTATCTAAAAGAAAATAAAAGTTGGAAATTTTAATAAAATTATCAGGAAAGCTAAATAGAAAAGTTAGAAGTTAAAAATAAAAATTAAAATAAATATTAAAATTAAAATGCATTAAACATAAATATATAATAAATGTCACATGTGTAAAAACTGTGGGCTTTCAGATCAAAAAACACTTTGCTTTGCATCTTCAGAGCAAATCTACAGTCCATGTATGTGTGTGTGTGTGTGTGTGTGTGTGTGTGTGTGTGTGTGTGCGCTCACCTTGGTCAACTTCCTGCGGAACTCCACGGTATGATGATGATCCTGATAGTGAGTCACGTTCTGGAGAGAGAGACAGGCAGAGAGACAGGTTCACTTTCTCCGACCGAAACCACACAGATGTTATCAATTAACCACACACACACACACACACACACACACACACACACACACACACACTGCTGCTCCAGAATCACAGCGCTCAGTAAATCACATCAGTGGAGCTGATGATTTGAAACTGATGATTTAACTAATCGATTAGCTAACGAGCTGATCAATTAACTGACTGACAGAACGTAACGAGTGGCAGCTCATGAAGTCACACTCCCAAAACAAAGATGGCGACTCTGTGACCTTTCCTCTGCTGCCACCTTCAGGCCAGAGGACAAACTAACTGATCAAACAAGTAATCAATTCCCTTTTCAATTCACTGACTAATCAATACCTGATGGAGGACAGTGAGACACACACACACACACACACACACACACACACACACACAGTCACTCACGCAGCCGTGTGTCTGCAGGTCGCTGCTGACGCGGGCGAGGTCGGCCTTCAGCTGGTGCATTCTGGGATGCATGTTGTCATGGTGACGCAGGATGTTGTTGAGGTAGAAGTCCAGGATGTTGGCGTGCAGGCAGCAGATCTCCAGGTGGTGCTGGTGGTGGTGCATCATGGGAAGAGGAGGGAACACAGCAAGGTCAGGGATCAAACATCAGCCAATCAGAGCCCATACGCATCTGACGAGTCAGTCAGTCAGCCAATCAGGAGAGAGCTGCCTCACCTGGTCTGTGTCGACTCTGG
>NC_044002.1:27934456-27944456 GCF_902150065.1 Myripristis murdjan | reverse complement strand
ATAAGAAAAACACACAATATAAAACAAAATTACAAGGTAGATAATAAATTAGGCCCCTCCACCATCCTCTAAAATTCATAAATAAATAAATAAATAATTAAACCTCAATTCATATGAAAGACTAAAAAGAGATGTCCTCCTCCCCAGACGGGGAATCGAACCCTGGTCTCCCGCACCATAGGTGGGGAGTCTATCCATTAGGCTATATGCATTTGTCTGTTGGTTTAGGGATCCGTGTACGCCATAAAAGCAGGTCCAGGGATGGGACGACCACACCAGAGGTAGATGATGTGTTTTGCTATTAGTCAGCGTTAAGTCCTCCTGGTGTGGTGGTCCCAAGCCTGTGGATCCAAATCTTCTCCGCTCTCCTCCTCTGCCCGCAGGTCCAACGGTCGTTGTTTTCTAGACCGGAGATTATGAGATGAGTGGGTGAGTGGGTCTGGAAATGTTGTACCAAGGGGGTGGTAAGTCGACCTTCCCCGATGTTATACAGGTGTTGTGACAGGCGGGTGTGTATGGAGTGTTTGGTTTCTCCTATGTAATGTATGTGGCAGAGTGTGCAGGTGATAATATAAACAACGTTGGTGGTGGAAATGGAGAGGGAGCCTAGAGTGGGAAATGCAGTCTTGCTGTGAGGGTTCTGAATGAATTTTCTATTTCTGTAGTGGTGGCTGTGTGGAAGTTGATGTGTGGGTCTATTGTCAGTAAATTTGGATCTGGTGAGGATGGACTGGAGGCTCTTGTGTTTCCTGTATGCAGAGATGACTTTGTGGTTGTGAAAGGCCGGGTGATGAGTCTGCAATTTTATGAAGTTATGTTTGACTATTTTGTGAAATCCTGTTATTTTGTGTGAGAAGGTGGAGACAAATGGTATGAGATGTGGAGGTGATGAGGGAGTGTGTTGTGTTGTGGGTGTATGTACCTGAGTAGGATCCGAGCCGTCCCCCTCCTGGGGGTGGGAGTGGAGGAGAGGGTTAGGGTGAGGCGTGGGAGGAGGGAGATGGTTAGGGTTAGGGTGAGGCGTAGGGGATGGGGGAAGGTTAGGGTTAGGAAAGGGGGTGGGTAGGGGATTAGGGTCAGGATGGGGTTGGGAGGAGGGATACAAACCCTGGTTCGGGTAGGGGGAAGGGGTAGGGTGAGGCATGGGGGGTGGGAGATGGTTAGGGTTAGGGAAAGGGGTGGGTTGGGGGTTAGGGTCTGGAAGGGGGTGGGAGGAGGGATACAAACCCTGGTTCGGGTAGGGGGGAGGGTTAGGGTGGGGCGTGGGAGTAGGGAGATGGTTAGGGTTAGGGAAAGGGGTGGGTTGGGGGTTAGGGTCTGGAAGGGGGTGGGAGAAGGGATACAAACCCTGGTTCGGGTAGGGGAGAGGGTTAGGGTGAGGCGTAGGGGGTGGGGGATGGTTAGGGTTAGGGAAAGGGGTAGGTTGGGGGTTAGGGTCTGGGAGGGGGTGGGGGTGAGGATACAAACCTTGGTTCAGGTAGGGGGAGGAAGGCGACGGCTCGGATCCCTGGACCTGGGCTGGGGAAGCCGGGAGGGGGGATGAGCGAGTGGGAGCGAGTGTGGCCAAGGTGGAGTTCTTGATGTGGCGGAGGAAGCGTTTGGAGTATCCTCTGGGTCTGAGGCTGTGAAAGAGGATATTGGTGGCTGCGTGAAAGTCATTGATATCTGAGCAAATTCTGTAGAAACGGATGAGTTGTGACTTGATAATGCCTTGGAATGTATGTTTGGGATGATAACTGGATTTGTGTAACAGTGCATGTGTGTCCGTGGGTTTGAAGTAAACTTTAGTCTGTAATGTGTTGTGTGTGGTGTTGGAGGCCCTGACGAAAACTGTGGTATCTAAAAAGTGGATATGTGTGGAATCTACTGTATACTTAACTGAAATGGAAGAGTGATGGCTATTGAGGATGTGTATGAATTCCTTGAATTGTGAGAGAGAATGGGGCCAAATTCCAAAGATGTCGTCCAGGTATCTGAGGTAAAGGGAGGGTTTGAGTGGGCATTTATCCAAGGCCTCTCGCTCCCACTCGCTCATGTAGAGGTTTGCGTATGAGGGGGCAAATCTCTGACCCATGGCTGTCCCGGTGACCTGTAGGAAATATTGGTTATTGAAAAGAAAGTCATTATTGTTAAGGCAGAGTTCGATGAGTTGTAGTAATTCTTTGTCCGGTCGTTTCGGGTCTGGGTATGTGTGGAAAATTTTCTGTAGTGTTTTGAGGCCCAATTCTGTGTTGATGTTTGTGTATAAACTGTCTATGTCTATGGTGAAAAGGTAGGCTGATTTGGGGACAGCCATGGGTCGGATGAGTTCAAGAAAGTGATATGTGTCTTTTACATAACTGGGGTGGCGTGTGGAGAGGGGGCCTAGGAAATGGTCAATGTAACGTGATATGTTATAAGTGGCGCTGTTGCAATCTGAGATGATGGGTCTCCCGGGAGGAACCTCAAAGGGAATGGTCCAAGTCTGTGGTTCTTTATGTATTTTTGGGAGAAGGTAAAAGTATCGGGGGCGTGGGTTGTCCGGTCCGTAAAGGTAGTCCTTTTGTTTAGCTGTAATGTATTTTTTGGTGTATAGTGTCTGAATGATTGTCCGGAGTTTTACCTGTGTATGGGGTTGGATGGGGTTGTCCAGGGTTCTGTAATACGTGGTGTTGTTGAGTTGACGATTGGCTTCCAGGAGGTACTGTTGTTTGTCCATGATGACGATCTTTGAGCCTTTATCTGCAGGTTTGATGATGATGTTTGGGTTGTGGGTTAGTTCCGTCAGGGCCCTGCGCTCGGCCCCCGACAGATTGTCCGGGACATCCGCCGGAGGCCGATAGTGACGCAGGGCCCGTCTGTCTGTTTTTATGGTGGTCTGTGTGTGTTGGTGTAGTCTGGCCTGATCAGGTTCCCAGTGTGATGGGTGAATGAATGGGGTATGTTGATAGTCAGAGTCAGGGTGAAAGTGGTCAATGAGTTTAAGTCGTCTATGGTAAAGGTGGAGGTCCCTTTGAAGTTCCTCCCGGTCCAGTCTGGTAGGGCGAGGGATGAAGGAGAGCCCCCTCTCCAAAAGGAGACGTTGAGGGGTGGCGGGAGTGAATAAAGTGGCCAGGTTCAGGATGTTGGAGTGGGAGTCCCAGCCCAGGTCCGGATGTGGCTGTGTGGTGGGTGTGGGGGTTGGTGGTACCGGCTGGGTGTTGGGTTTTATGGTAAATTTAGTTGCCTCATCCAATTTTGAAAGGTGAGTTTCGCTGTGTGGGGTGTCCAGTGGATGTTGTCCTTTTCTGTATGGAAGGTGTCATGTGGAATTTCTGTAAGAATGGGAAAGTGGGTGGCCATGATATTGTTAACTAACTTGAGGTTGCTGCGTTGTGTGGGGGTGAGTTGGGGTGAGAAATTGATAATGGGGAAGTAGAGGTCAGCATTGGGGAAGGTCGACTTACCCAAACGGAATAAGGCCTTTAGTTGTTTGGTGGTGGTCTGCCTGGGGTCCTGGTCCTTGTTGTTCAGTCCCACAGAAAAGACCACTATTTTGACATGGGGGTTCGGGAGGGACTTCTCACATACCTTCAGGAAGTGATAGGCATTAGCTCCAGGGTAGCTATCCAGCTGCACCTGTGGATAGTTGTGGGGTGGAATCCGGTTCACATTGGAGTCTCCTAGTACCAGGACTGGTCTTCGTGGCTTGAAGAACCAGTCCTGGATTTTACGGTTGGGTCGTGCAATATGGTAGGTTGGGTAAAAGGGGGCGGGGGTTATAGTGCCAGGGGGCGGTGGGTGGGGGGGGGGGGGGAGGAGGAGGGGTTTCCGGGTCCCGGGTGTTGGACTGGAGAGGGTGGGATGGGGCGGTGTGTCTAGGGGAGGCTAGGATGGGACTGGAGGGGGAAGGAGGGACCAAGGGGAAGGATGATTCCAGTATGGAGGAACCTTGGGGGTTGGAGGGGGTGGGGGGAGGGAGGAGTGAGGGTTCCTGATGTGGGGAGGGAGGAGGAGAGGCGGGGGGAATGGGCTGATGGGAAGGAGAAGAGGAGTGAGGGAGAGGGGAAGGCTGTGGCGATCGGGTGGGGCTAGTGGGGGGAGAGGGAGGAGGTGGTACAGTCCGGGTAGGTTGAGGAGAGGAGGAGGAGGGAAGAGAGACTAAGGCAGGTGGCTGGGGGGATGAAGGGAATAGACTGGATAGAGAAGAAGGAGGTGGGGAGTGGATGGCTGGGATTGGGGATGTGCCAACCCCCCGGGAGACCCGGCCAGACAGCGCGACCTCGGTGGTGTTGTGAGAAGAGGGCTCAGATCGGGCTGTAGGTAGGTTAGATTCAACCTTTGGTGGCCCTTTCATCATTTCAGCCCTCTCACTCGGTCTCCGGTCTTTATTTTGTGGGGGGGGTCTGCTGTCCGGCCTGGCCTCCAGGGGCGCCAGCGACATCCGACTGCTGTGAAGAGGGAAAGATTTCATCAATGGTGTGAACCGAGACATTAGACTGAGTATTCAATGAAATAGAGTGTAGGGTTGGGGAGTTGGTGGGTTTACGGGGGGACTGGTGTATATCAGCTACCACCGGGATAGCTACCCTGGAGCCTGGTTGGGGATTGTGGGTAGGTAGTGTAGGGGCCGGAGGGGTGGGGGGTGGGATGGGTGAAATGGTTGGATTGGTGGCTGCGGTCTGGACGTCCTCTCTGGAGGGGAGGGGGGCTGGTGGGGGTCCCCAGGTCACCTTCCTGGTCCTTTGTGGCAGGGGGGTGGAGGTGGCTGGAGATGATTGAGCAGGTGAAGGTTGGGTGGAGATGGGTGGTTTGATGGGTCCTCTTCTGACCGGCTGGGGGTTCGGAGGTGGCTGACTGGTGGGGATGAACACACACACACACACACACACACACTCACACACACACACACACACACACTCACACACACACACACACACACACACACACACACACTCACACACACGTTTCCACTGCAGTGTTTGTTTAGCTTTAGGTTATGAGGGGAATTCACAGCTGACTGGATATTCCAAAGTACATACATGGAATCCAGTGTGTGTGTGTGTGTGTGTGTGTGTGTGTGTGTGTGTGTGTGTGTGCGTGTGTGTGTGAGTGTGTGTGTGTGTGTGTGTGTGGTTGCTGGGTAGCCTGTTCTTGCCTCACAGAGGAAGTGATGATGTTTGCTCTTCTTGCATGTTACATGACATCACCGCTCGTGGCTTCCTGCTGCTGACTCGCCTCTCCACCAGGGGGACGTCCTGCCTCCTCCCGTGTGTGTGTGTGTGTGTGTGTGTGTGTGTGTGTGTGTGTGTTACAGTTACGTCTGGACCATAAAGAATCTCTCAAGGTGATTCAAAACCTTCACAAACTGTTCCTCTCTCTCTCTCTCTCTCTCTCTCTCTCTCTCTCTCTCTCTCTCTCTCTCTCTCTCTCTCTCTCTCTCTCTCTCAATTCAATTCAATTCAATTTTTTTCAATTTCAATTTCAATTCAGTAAAGCTTTAGTGGCATGACTGTATCACATACAATATTGCCAAAGCATGTTTTGGTGAACAATAACAAAGGAACATAGAAACATTAACATTCCCTCTGTCCTCACAGGTAAAAGAGAGAGAACAGGAAGCAGGAGGAAGCAGAGTGAGTGAGCGGGCAGGGACTGTCCTCATGTGAGGAGCAGCTTCTCTCTCAGGCTGTGACAGGCCTTCTTCCACAGCGCTGACTCTGTTTTCTCCAAGGAAATGTTGGATTTTCTCCTGGTCAGGGAGCGGCTCAGAGTTTTGGGATTCTACATTTGATTTTAGTGAAGAACTTAGTTCTTATGTGTTCTCTTTCTCTCTCTCTCTCTCTCTCTCTCTCTCTCTCTCTCTCTCTCTCTCTCTCTCTCTCTTAAATAGCTTTATTGGCATGACAAGGCAGTGTTTATATTAGTGATATATATATAGTGATAATGACAGTAATATTAATAAATATAAATAAATGGATAAGTGACTAATGACACCACATACACAATAACAATACAGATATAAACAACTTAACAACTTAAACATTTTTCAGTCACCAGGCCACAGGAACACAGAGGAAACAGAACCTTTAGATCAGAACTCATCATTCTTACTAAACATAAACATATAAACATGAACATATAAACATAAACATATAAACATAAACATATAAACATAAACATACAAACATAAACATGAACATGAACATGAACATATTTCCAGTTTGGAGAGCTGGTTTCCTCCTGTGAGCTGTTTCTGTGGCAGGAGGCCTCATCCTCACTTTGCTTTCTCACCTCAAACAGATTTTAGTTTGTCTCCATCTGGGACGTCTCACATTCTTTACATTGGGTTTAAATTTGGGGAGGAACATTTGTCTAATCAGTGTGTATTTGTCACAGAGGAGTAGGAAGTGCTGCTCGCTCTCTACCTGTCCCTGTGAGCAGAGCAGAGTCTGTCCTCCCTGGGAGTCCAGGTGTGTCTCCAGGTCCAGACTGGTGTCCCTCAGTCTGGATCTGCTCAGTCTTTGTGAGTCTGTGCTCAGACACACAGCTCAGGTGTTCTGCACTGAGTCTGCTCTGTTTAAGGCTCAGTAACAAGCCATTCTGCTGTGTGCTGTGTCTGTCTGCCCAGTGGGGATGGATTTCTCTGTCTGTCTGCTGATAATCTGGTTGGGCCGGATGGTTTGGGGTCTGTCCTGAGGGTCTGGTGTCGAGGTCGGGGAGCTGAGGGTCAGGACGAGCTGACTGAGGGGGCTTTTCTCCAAGTTTATCTCTCAGGATTTTAACGCTTTGTAGTGGAGACTCTGGGGGGTCGCCTGTTTTTAGGTGGTTGTAGAATTTGATGGATCTTTTTTTGATTGTAATTTGGAGGAGGAACTGACCCAGATCAGCTCGGCAGCTCTCTCTCTCTCTCTCTCTCTCTCTCTCCTAACTCACTGTCCAGCTCGCTCGACCGCCTGTCTGTCTTTGGTGTTTGTCTCTTTCCAAACCAAAAAACTGACGGTGTTTGCAAACCTGACTTTGTTACTTTGTTACCAAAAAACAAGAATCTGAGAGCGCAGAGCACCTGCTGTCCCCGTTGCCATGGAAACGTCACAGCATGCATGTTTCCCGTCTGTGACGGTGATGACGAGCTCCAGGTGGCGCTCACCTTCCTCATCAGCATGAGCTTTACTGAGTTAAAGCTGAGGGCCTCCCAAAGGTCACGACCTCACCACCAGGAGAGAAGACAGCAACACAACCAGTGGATCAAAGTGAAGGTGGAGGTGTCTGTCTGCCTGTCTGCCTGCCTGTCTGTCTGTCTGTCTGTCTGTCTGCCTGTCTGTCTGCCTGTCTGTCTGTCTGTCTGCCTGTGTGTCTGTCTGTCTGTCTGCCTTTCTGCCTGTCTGTCTGCCTGCCTGTCTGTCTGTCTGCCTTTCTGCCTGTCTGTCTGCCTGCCTGTCTGTCTGCCTGCCTTTCTGCCTGTCTGTCTGCCTGCCTGTCTGTCTGCCTGTCTGTCTGTCTGCCTGTCTGCCTGCCTGTCTGCCTGTCTGTCTGCCTTTCTGCCTGTCTGTCTGCCTGTGTGTGCGTGTGTGTGTGTGTGTGTGTGCGTGTGTGTGTGTGTGTGTGTGTGTGTGTGTAGGACGGTGAGGATGAGGATGGAAAGTGTGTGTGCTGTTCCCCCTCAGACTGAAAGCCTGACCTGAGTCATGTTCTCTGTCTCAGTCACAGAAACCCGACGCTGCTGTGTGTGTGTGTGTGTGTGTGTGTGTGTGTGTGTGTGTGTGTGTGTGTGTCTGGACCCACACTTTCCTTTCCACTGGTTAGAAGTCAGTTGATCCCTTAAAGGCCAGTGATGCCCGGCGCCACTCCCGCCAAATAAACTCACTCACTGTTGCCATGACAACAAACCCACACGGGACGTCATGAGGATGCAAACCTCTTCATGACCAGGCGTGCTGCACGGCAGAGAGGCTGCAGCGGTGCATCCTGGTCCGTGAGGCTGCAGCGGTGCATCCTGGTCCGTGAGGCTGCAGCGGTGCATCCTGGTCCGTGAGGCTGCAGCGGTGCATCCTGGTCCGTGAGGCTGCAGCGGTGCATCCTGGTCCGTGAGGCTGCAGCGGTGCATCCTGGTCCGCGAGGCTGCAGCGGTGCATCCTGGTCCGTGAGGCTGCAGCTGCTGTCTCTGCTTGTTGAAAGTGAGAAGTGAAACTCCAGAGGGGGCGGAGCTGTGTGTGGAGGCGCTGCCGACCGCGACGCAGCGCTGAGGCTTCTGGACTTTCCACCGCTTTCTCTTTTCGCTGGAAGCCCAAACCACAGCGCCGACACGCCGGGCCGTCAGGCCGGGAGGGGTTTCCACGCCGCTCTGGGTGTCGCCGTTAAAAACCTGCGACCCGCTGCAGCCACAAACCACGACACCACTCAGACCGTCCCGCCGCTCAGACTGTCCCGCCAGACTGTCCCGCCGCTTTCGTTTTGGACTTTCAGCTTATTTCAGTTATTTTTGGAAAATTGTTAGTTTCAGTTTTTATTAGTTTCAGTCAAATATTAGACTTCTGTCTGAAATAAATGAGATCAAAACGAAAGGCATTTCCTCTATCATTTCCATTTATTTTACTTTGTTTTGTAAACACACAGTACAGATTCAGTTAGGCATCATTTTTCAGTAAAGCCTCCTTTTCATTTTTCAGGCATGAAAACATGTTTTCACTCTGCTGCTGTCGGAGCTTCTGCTTCATGATGAGAGCCTCGCTCTGACGGGAAGGCTGACACTGAAAACCAGCTGAAATCTGACATTTAAACATATCAGAGCCCCTGGGCGTCCTCCAGGGGCCCCTGGAGACCCTGGAGGCCCCGCAGGGGACCCCTGGGCGTCCTCCAGGGTCTCCAGGGGTCCCCTGGGCGTCCTCCAGGGGCCCCTGGAGACCCTGGAGGACCCGCAGGGGACCCCTGGGCGTCCTCCAGGGGCCCCTGGTCCAGGGCGTCAGTTTGACGTCAGTTTGACCACCAGAGCGTGAGAGCTGGTTTCTTCCCAGGCGTCACCTGTCAGTCAAATGTGGGCGTGTCCGTCCCCTCTACAGTAAAGCAGCTACATGACATCACACCTCTAACAGAGCGAGAGCAACACCTGGACATCTCTAATGACATCATCACTGCCGTCTACAAGCACAGGCTCCTCTAACTAACCAATCAGCACTACGCAACAAGCTCGTTTCCATGACGACGGGGTCAGGGGTCATCTCTTCCCCCAGAAGTCGGCCCGTCTCTTCTCAGCGCGCTCCAAGACGGCAGACGCCACCGAGCAGGAGGCAGCCGAACGGCATGACATGACATCACAGACAGCCGGCCGTCTGGGCGAGAGAGAGACAGAGAGACAGACAGAGAGGGAGGGAGAGAGAGAGAGAGAGAGAGAGAGAGAGAGAGAGAGAGAGACAGAGAGGGAGAGAGAGAGAGAGAGAGAGAGACAGACAGAGAGACAGAGAGAGAGGGAGAGAGAGAGAGACAGAGACAGAGACAGACAGACAGAGAGGGAGGGAGAGAGAGAGAGAGAGAGACAGAGACAGAGACAGACAGACAGACATATGGACAAAATCAATTATAATATTTTTGACCGACTACCTCCATATTGATATTGTGGCGATATCAAAGGAATGAATGATTTGTGATCAACAATAATCCAGCAGGTACATCAGAACACCTGCAGAGGTGTGTTTACTTCACTGTGATGCAGGAAAACCTCATGAGATCTACTGCATCACAATATTGACATAATACTGATAGGATATTGATTTATGGCCTACCCCGCCCCCCCGGGGCTGCCGGTCTACCTGAAGCAGCGCACCAACAAACTGAACACACAGAGGTCAAAGGTCAAAGACTCACCTTCATCAGAACCACAGCCTCCTCCTGAACACTGCAGCTCCCTGAACCTCGAGCCCAACTCACCTGCAAGGACACAAGGAGGCAAGGAGGCAAGGAGACATGGAGGTAAGGACACAAGGAGGCGAGGACACAAGGAGACACAGAGAAAAGAAGGCAAAGACACACAAAGACAAGGAGACAA
>NC_044002.1:27926956-27929456 GCF_902150065.1 Myripristis murdjan | reverse complement strand
ACTGTAACTGTAACTGTATCTATGACTGTAACTATAAGTGTAACTGTAACTGTAACTATAATTATAACTAACTATAACTTTCTATTTTCCCTCTTCACTGCTGTTACTGAAAAGTAAGGGGGTGCATTCTGGTCTCCTGAGGCTGCAGCAGTGCATTCTGGTCTCCTGAGGCTGCAGCAGTGCATTCTGCCCTGCGTTCCAAATCTCATACTTCTTCTTTTTCACATTTAGTATGTACTGCAGCTGCTCTTATAAAGTATGCAGTGTAGTATGCAGTATGCATGCGTATGCATACTATTGGGACACACTCCATTCGTCCTCCCTGACCTCCGACCCTCTCGCAGCATTTGAAGGATCCTTCGACTTTGGATGAATTGGGACAGGCCTTCGTGCAGTGTGGTGATGTAACTGGCCTTCAGATGCCGACTTCGAAGGATGCATACTCTGAACTGGGACACAGCTCTGGACATGACGTCACCTCGGCTGTGATTGGTCAGAACAAACAAACACCTGCCCTGCGTTCCAGTACCCATACTACCATACTATTTAGTATGCAAAAAAAAAAAAAAAAAGAATGAGTATGTCCCAGTACACAGTGTGTCAGATGCAGTATGCCAAGAGTACCAGGATGTTCTACTACATCAGTCTGCATGTCAGCATGCTGCTCTGGCCATGCTGACCCACAATCCTTTGCACAGTGGACGTTGCGTCCCACAGACTGAGCTGTGTGTACAGGCCACGGCCACAGGAAGACAACACACACACACACACACACACACACACACACACACACACACACACACACACACGGCCCCTCACCTGGCTCAGGTACAGCAGCAGGTACAGGAAGACAGAAGATCAGAAATCAGACAGAGGACAGCGCAGTATGAAACAGCACCGCCATTTTGACAACAACATTCAAATGTGGAGCTACGGACGGAGGAGGAAGTGAGCGAGAGGGGCGGAGCTCAGGGAGGACGCATGGAGTGTGTCCCAATAGTATGCATACGCATGCATACTGCATACTACACTGCATACTTTGTAAGGGCAGCTGCAGTACATACTAAAGTAAAAAGTATGAGGTTTGGAGCGCAGGGCAGGACGTGACGTCACCTCGGCTGTGATTGGTCAGAACAAACAGACCAGAGAGAGAAGCAGAGAGACAGTTACCTCACTGATCCAGGAACAGCTGTGATCACTGAGCTCACTGTCCTGCAGACAGACAGGCAGAGAGACAGATCCAGGTTGATATAAATGTGAGCAGACAGACAGACTCTGATGCTGTCTATCAGACCCCGCCCTCCCCCTGACCTGCTGGGCGGGGCTCTCCGTGACTCCGCCTCTTTCATGGATCCTGAGGAGAGGAGAGCGAAACCTCGCCTGATACTCTGTCTTATCCCTGCAGGCAGACAGGCAGACAGACAGAGTGAGACAGACAGACAGGCAGGCAGGCAGAGAGACAGAGTGAGACAGACAGACAGGCAGGCAGAGAGACAGGATGGTTTCATAACTCAAATGGACTCATGATTCTCACACACACACACACACACACACACACACACACACACACACACACCTGCGTCCACCCTGACTCTGGGGAGGGGGCGTGGCCTTCTGTGGTGACCGCGTGTCCTCGCTCTGATCTTGTTGTTGTGGGCGGAGCCTTTCCTCTGGCTCCTCCCTCCTCTTCCTGTTGCTCTGCACATGAAAACAAACACAGTAACCATAGTAACCATATCCCACAATCCTTTGTGTCTGCAGAACTGGTGGCTCCAGAACAACAGTTCTAACCACTGTGTGTGTGTGTGTGTCTGTGTGTGTGTGTGTGTGTGTGTGTGTGTGTGTGTGTGTGTGTATACCGTGTGTGTGTGTGTGTGTGTGTGTGTGTGTGTACCGTGTGTGTGTGTGTACCGTGTGTGTGTGTGTGTGTGTGTACCGTGTGTGTGTGTGTGTGTGTGTGTGTGTGTGTGTGTGTGTGTGTACCGTGTGTGTGTGTGTGTGTGTGTGTGTGTGTGTGTGTGTACCGTGTGTGTGTGTGTGTGTGTACCGTGTGTGTGTGTGTGTGTGTGTGTGTGTGTGTGTGTGTGTGTGTGTGTGTGTGTGTGTGTGTGTGTGTGTACCGTGTGTGTGTGTGTGTGTGTGTGTGTGTGTGTGTGTGTGTGTGTGTGTGTGTGTGTGTGTGTGTGTGTGTGTGTACCGTGTGTGTGTGGAACAGAGGGACTCTCTGATGTTCCAGGTGTTTCCGGAGGCGGTGTCCTGTGGGAGGGGCCAAATCCAGGAAGCTGTGCCTGTATTCTGTTTCCATGGAGACGGGGTGTTTCTTAAAGGGGGGGACAAAGCGGCTGCTGGAGTAGAGCACCTGCAGGGGTTAAAGGTCAGCTGTGACATCACTGATGACATCATTGATGAAATCATCACTGAAATGACCACCGTGCACGTCATCACGTGCACGGTGCTGTCTCAGTGTGTGTGTCATGTGACCCAGACGCTTCCTCAATCT
>NC_044002.1:27901956-27904456 GCF_902150065.1 Myripristis murdjan | reverse complement strand
TGAACAGGAAGATCAGCCAATCAGCTGGCCTCGCTAGAAAAACAAACAGGAAGTGGGAGGAGCTTCCAAGCCTCAGAATGGAATTTTTATTTCTGGAATTTTTTTGTTCTCTTTTAGTCCTTTTTGTCCGTCTGTGTGTGTGTGTGTGAGTGTGAGTGTGTGTGTGAGTGTGTGTGTGTGTGTGAGTGTGTGTGTGTGTGTGTGTGTGTGTGTGCGTCCTCCTGCAACGACTGCTGACTGCAATGCATCATGGGAACAATCGATCGCCAAGAGAGGGGGTGTGACTACAGATGTGTGTGTGTGTGTGTGTGTGTGTGTGCGTCCTGTTGTCATGGAAACATGCTGCGGGGTGGCGCTCCAGCAGCGGTGGTGCCGTGTTGCATCATGGGAGGCGGAGTCTTCTTAGCTGGTGTCCATGGACTCCATGTTGGCGGAGCTGGAGTCCCTCTGGATGGAGTCGAAGATGGCCGCCAGCTCCTGATTGGACGAGATCTGCGACTGGAACTCTGACATCAGCGGCGACTTCTCGGCCTCGGGGATGGTCAGCAGGGCGACGACGGCTCGCATCGCCGAGCGCTTCAGCTCGTCCTGCTTCTCAAACTCCTGCTTCACCGAGTTCGCCTTCACCTGGCAGGGAGCGCACGGCACACAGGTGAGACGGGCCGCTCGCACAGGTGAGACGGGTGAGACGGGTCAAGGAGGTGAGAGACAGACAGGTGAGACGGGCCGCTCGCACAGGTGAGACGGGTGAGAGACGGACAGACGGGTGAGAGACAGGTCAAGGAGGCGAGATAGGTGAGACACAGACAGGTGAGAGACAGGTCAAGGAGGTGAGAGACAGACAGGTGAGAGACGGGTCAAGGAGGCAAGACAGGTGAGAGACAGGTCAAAGAGGTAAGAGACAGACAGGTGAGAGACAGGTCAAGGAGGCAAGACAGGCGGGTCAGAGAGGTGAGACAGGTGAGAGACAGGTCAAAGAGGTGAGAGACAGACAGGTGAGAGACGGGTCAGGGAGGCGAGACAGGTGAGAGACAGGTCAAAGAGGTGAGAGACAGACAGGTGAGAGACAGGTCAAGGAGGCGAGACAGGTGAGAGACAGGTCAAAGAGGTGAGAAACAGGTGAGACAGGCGGGTCAGAGAGGTGAGACAGGAGAGAGACAGACAGGTGAGACAGGCGGGTCAGAGAGGTGAGAGACAGACAGGTGAAAGACGGGTCAAGGAGGCGAGACAGGTGAGAGACAGGTCAAAGAGGTGAGAAACAGGTGAGACAGGTGGGTCAGAGAGGTGAGACAGGAGAGAGACAGACAGGTGAGAGACAGGTCAAAGAGGTGAGAGACAGACAGGTGAGACAGGCGGGTCGGAGAGGTGAGAGACAGACAGGTGAGACAGGTCAAGGAGGCGAGACAGGTGAGACAGGCGGGTCGGACAGGTGAGACAGGTGAGAGACAGGTCAAAGAGGTGAGAGACAGACAGGTGAGAGACAGGTCAAAGAGGTGAGAGACAGACAGGTGAGAGACAGGTCAAAGAGGTGAGACAGGTGAGAGACAGACAGGTGAGAGACGGGTCAAGGAGGTGAGACAGGTGAGAGACAGATGGGTGAGAGACGGGTCAAGGAGGTGAGACAGGTGAGAGACAGATGGGTGAGAGACAGACAGGTGAGAAAGGTCAAGGAGGCGAGACAGGTGAGACAGGCAGGTCGGACAGGTGAGAGACAGGTCAAAGAGGTGAGAGACAGACAGGTGAGAGACAGGTCAAAGAGGTGAGAGACAGACAGGTGAGACAGGCGGGTCGGAGAGGTGAGACAGGTGAGAGACAGGTGAAAGAGGTGAGAGACAGACAGACGGGTGAGAGACGGGTCAAGGAGGCGAGAGACAGACAGGTGAGAGACAGGTCAAGGAGGCGAGACAGGTGAGAGACAGGTCAAAGAGGTGAGAGACAGACAGGTGAGAGACGGGTCAAGGAGGCGAGACAGGTGAGAGACAGGTCAAAGAGGTGAGAGACAGACAGGTGAGAGACAGGTCAAGGAGGCAAGACAGGCGGGTCAGAGAGGTGAGACAGGTGAGAGACAGGTCAAGGAGGCGAGACAGGCGGGTCAGAGAGGTGAGAGATAGACAGGTGAGAGACGGGTCAAGGAGGCGAGACAGGTGAGAGACAGACAGGTGAGAGACAGGTCAAGGAGGCGAGACAGGTGAGAGACAGGTCAAAGAGGTGAGAAACAGGTGAGACAGGCGGGTCAGAGAGGTGAGACAGGAGAGAGACAGGTCAAAGAGGTGAGAGACAGACAGGTGAGACAGGCGGGTCGGAGAGGTGAGAGACAGACGGGTGAGACAGGTCAAGGAGGCGAGACAGGTGAGACAGGCGGGTCGGACAGGTGAGACAGGTGAGAGACAGGTCAAAGAGGTGAGACAGGTGAGAGACAGACGGGTGAGAGACAGACAGGTACCTTGGTGGTGCAGGTGGCTCGGAGCGGCTCCACCAGTCTGTCCAGTCTCTGCAGGAC
>NC_044002.1:27871956-27896956 GCF_902150065.1 Myripristis murdjan | reverse complement strand
GACAGACAGACAGACAGGTGAGCAGACAGGCAGACAGGTACCTGTATGAACTGGCCCACCACAGCGGGGCCCTCTGCGGGACAGGCTCTGGTCAGGGCGGCCACACACTTGGCGATGGAGCAGTACGCCTGCTTGTGAGGCAGCGCGGCATTCTGGGAGTAAACTGGACCCGTCAGCATCCTCAGCAGGTCCATGTAGCCCAGACCAGGGGTGTCTGTGGCCACCAGAGCCTGCACACACACACACACACACACACACACACACACACACACACACACACACACACACAGTTCTGTTGGTGAATCTGAAGAAAAACAAGCTGCTTCATCATAACTGTGCCTCATCAAAATAAATAAATAAATAATAAATAATAATGAAGGCACAGACCTGGTAGAAGTCCAGCATGGCGGCCAGCGCCCCGCCCTGCAGCAGCGGGGATCGAACCAGCGCGATGAGCTGGACCAGGATGTTCCCGCCGCTCAGCTGGCCCAGAGACGACGGGTGTGTCACCGCCAACGTGGACAGGAAGCTCAGCGCCATCTGGGACACGTGCATGTCGCTCTCCGAGATCAGGGGGGGGAGTTCAGCCAGCACGGCGTCCACCATGGCCGGGGTCACCGCCGAGCTGGAACCACAGCATGCACAGGGTTAATCCGCTCAGAGTCTGAGGAGCGCTCACATTTTCAACAACACGCCTGCAGCCGAGCTCAGGCCTGAGGACGCTCCAACGCCTCACCTCTGTGCACAAACTCATTTTCAAACAACAAATACCAGGACAGACAACGGACCAGAAGGCCTGATCATCATTTCCTGACCTGCAGACCGTCTAAAGCTGCACAGGCACACGGTGTGACGGGGTGAGCCAGAAACCCAAACACATCTAGTGATTACTTTACCATTAACAATTTTCATGTGAACGATAACTGTTCTGTTCAAATTTTCACGTGCAATGAAAAAGCTATTAAAATGATGAAGGTGTCGTTTATGGGGCCTGTAACACACAAACATGATTTCTTACATCTGGAAATCCAATTTGTTTTCCAGGGCGTCTCCATGAAACTTTATTGACAACGTTTGGTCACAAGTTCTCCCTTTTGATAAAAAAACAATGTATAATTGAGCCCTGACTTTATAATGTAATATATACATAAACAGAACAATACAGTCCAACATGTGCAGGGATGTGACAGAGTGTGATGGGCAGTTAAAGGTGCAGTACCTGTAGTTTCTCAGCAGGATGTCCAGCGCCGCCAGCGTGCACAGCTTAAGAGCTCGCTGGTTTTTACGCAGGAAGGAGGCGAGGATGGGAACGGCGTCAGGAAGAACGGGCCGCAGGTCGATGTTCAGCGGAGAGCCGGCAATCAGCGTCAGAGCTGAACCACACACACACACACACACACACACAGACACACACGTCAACTCCCTTAGAAAACACGCCATGCTTCCATCATAACAGAAATGCTACAACTTCCCTTTAACAAACTTGGAAAATCTTGGAAAAAAACCTTCCAGAAAACAAGTTGAGTTCTGAGTTCAGTTTCATTTCAACAACAAACTGCACTTCAGTCCATTTCAATTATCAGTCACAAAATCACCAGCATCCTTTGAAACACAGTTACTGACCCGAGTCAACTGTCCTCTGTGCTATTTCAGTGGGCGGGGCTTAACCTTTACAGTCGTCAGTGGGGCCGGGACGAGGTGTCACTGTATATGTACTGTGATTCTTAAGTACTGTGAATCAATATTAGGATTTATTGTGATGTGTGTTTCTTGAATCCTCCTCTAGTTTGTGTGTGTAAAGTCTGATGAGGCTGTGATTCTCCTAGAGGTCACTAGAGGTCATTTTCTCCAGCGACGTCCAGTGTGACAAAAGTCTCTGCCTGCAGTGAAATGGCTGCTATGGGGGCCAACATCATCACACAGGAATCAAATGTGGCTCATTGAATCCACAAGAGTCTCAGCTTTCCAGTCAAAGCCAACGGATGCAGCCCCAGTCTGCACACACACACCATTTTACAACAGGCCACAAGAACACATGTGGACTGCAGGCTTTGGGGCCCAAACTGCATGGGATTAGCAGAAGGTGGGCGTGTCTGCAAAGGGGAGAGCCGTGGCTGCCCAGCCGGGGCTTACCTTTGACGGTGGTCAGCCTGGTGGGCGGGGCTTACCTTTGACGGTGGTCAACCTGGTGATCTCGTTCTTCAGCCGCTCCAGGAAGATCAGCAGAGTTCCAGGAAGCTCGGTGGGCAGGCGGTCGCCTAGGCAACGACACAGGAAGAGTGTGTGATGAGCCAAACACGAAGCTGCGGCCCAGATGACATCATACCGTTGTAATTGGGATGCGGTGGTTACCTAGGTTACAGATGATCTGTCCCATGCAGGAAATGGCTCGTTCTTTGACTTCCTGGTCGATGTCGGCTGCTTTCAGGCGTCTGATGGTGCAGGTGAACAGGTCGTTGATGTAGGGGGAGGGGTCAAAGGTCTCCGAGCCGTCCTGTTGGCTGTCCAGAGGTCTGATGACCTGCGGGACAGAGAAACAGTGTGGGATCATGCGGATGCAGCCAGGCGGCGGCGGTGGTGGCAGCGTGTTGGGTTCCTACCTTGACGAGCTGCTGGGTGACGAGCAGCGCCTCAGACGTGATCTTGTAAAAGGGGTCGCCCACGCAGGACACCACGGGCGGGACCAGCGCCGGCACGTGGGCGTGGAAGGCATGGGCGGGGTGCGTTACCATGACGACATAGAGACACGCCAACGCGTCGATCTTCAGGTTGGAACTGCTGGACTTATCGTTCAGAGAGAAGATGATACCTGCAACAAGGCGTACTGTCACTACGAGTACTGCAAACAGTACTGCTGCTGGTACTACCACCCACACTAGCAGTACTAACACAGGTACTGATGTATTGCTCAGAGATGGTACCTGCAGAACATCGTACTCTTACTACCAGTACTAGCAGTACTAACTGACTCAGACAGAAGGAAACTCAAAGTGCTGGAAGTAGTACTGCCAGTACTGCAGTATGCTGGTGGGGGCGTTAGGGTATAAGTACATATGCTGCTGCCATTACAGGGATTTTATGTATGAAATACTCGTAGTAGCACCACTGAGTATAAGTGCTTGTATGTGCTGCCTGTGTACAGCAGCAGTACTGCAGCAGTACTGCAGTAGTACTGCAGTAGTACCGCAGTAGTACCGCAGTAGTACCGCAGTAGTACCTGGTATGAGGACCGGGATGTGCTGGGTCAGGGCTCCTGGCAGGACGTTCACCAGCTCCGTCAGCATGTTGAAGCAACACTGACGCGTTTTCACACTTTTCTCCTTCAGCTGCTTGTGGAGAGCCTTCACTATCATGGGAACCTGCAGGGGCGAGAGACACCGACACAGAGAGAGTTAGAGAGAGAGAGAGAGATGGAGAGGGAGAGAGAGAGAGAGAGAGACAGAGAGAGAGAGACAGGTGAAAAACGGTGTAGCCTGTGTTGGATGCAGGGTGCTGAGGAGGTTTTATCAGAGTGATTCATGAGCGTGGAAACCAAAGCCTGGACGATGTGGTCTGCTGTGGTCTGATGAGGTATGATGGGGTCTGATGGGGTGTGATGGGGTGTGATGGGGTGTGATGGGGTCTGATGGGATCTGATGGGGTCTGATGGGGTCTGATGAGGTCTGATGGGGTCTGATGAGGTCTGATGAGGTCTGATGAGGTATGATGAGGTATGATGGGGTCTGATGGGGTGTGATGGGGTGTGATGGGGTCTGATGGGGTCTGATGAGGTCTGATGAGGTCTGCTGTGGTCTGATGGGGTCTGATGGGGTCTGATGGGGTCTGATGGGGTCTGATGAGGTCTGATGAGGTCTGATGGGGTCTGATGGGGTCTGATGGGGTCAGGAAGTCGCTCTCGTTGGTTCCCTCTGAGGCGCCTCCAGCTGAGCACACTCAGAATGTGATGTGTTACCTGCCTGTATAACAGCACCTCACCTGTTTCATTCAGATATTTATTCTGAAGTGAAACATCTAAACTGTTTGTTCCTGTCCCCCTAGCTTCAGGACAGTACCGTTGGGGCAGAGTTAGGGTCAGTGCTTTGACTTCCTCCCTGTCAGCTGCTATCAGAGGCAGTGACGGTTTGTAAGAGGTCCTCTCAGCGGCCCTCTAACACCTTCTCCATGGTGCTCAGGACAGACCTCCTTAGTAAAAAGGCTCCTCAGAGGGTCTAACCCGCTCCCGTCTCCCACGTCCACAAACCAAATCAAATCCTGCAGGGAGCTCGAGGTTTCACAGAAAGTCACACTGTGACTTTGTGTTTGGAGCAGCCGCCTCATCAAGTTCAAAGTCCTCAACACTCACAAAGCACACAGCTGATAACAGGCAGCAGAACGCTCCCCCACTGAGGGACTATTTTCCCTGGCGGAGGAGGAGGAGGAGGAGCACTTCACTCCCAGGTGTCATCGGGCGCTGAAGTGGGTGTAAGCACAAGTTCAGAAAAGCATCTGAACATGGGATGCTAACCGGAGGCCGTCTGTCCGCTTGTTGACCTTTGACCTTAAACCGAATCATCTTGTCGGTTAATTTTAAGGCCGAACGTGTCGTCGCCGACACAGATGCACACGTCAGATTGTAAATACCGTAATTTCTGTAAAGTTAAGCTAAGAAATTGCTCATGAACCCACATACAGTTTAATACGGTAACCATGGCGACGGGATGCTCTGCCGGGCTTGGATTACATCATCACGCTCAGAGCTCAGCTCGTAGAGACAGACCGGAGAAGCGAGCCGAGCTCATGGTGATCACGGAGAGTTTGAACAAAGTTTGTCCTGCAAGTCTGCCAGAGTCAAAACCACGACTCTTGGTCGTGGTTTTGACTTTGAAAACAAGATTTTTCACGAGGAGAGAGAGATTTCTTCTACACCGCGTTAAGCGGCATGCGTAAATTACATAATGTTAGTAGGATATCATGTAGGCTCTGTACAATATTTGACTTGGGGATGAAAGGTGTTCCATATTATCTTCTGTCTGAACTGGTTTGGGGCCTGAGGGGAGATCCGTGCTACAGAACGGACACAGTCGCCGTCTGTAAACTTTACAGACGGTCAAATAATATTCTCAGTTAACCGAAATAAACCGATTAATGAGGCCCAGTGGTCCATCCATCCATCCATCTTCTGCCTCTTATCCGGGGCCGGGTCGCGGGGGCAGCAGTCTGAGCAGAGATGCCCAGACTTCCCTCTCCCCAGACACTTCCGCCAGCTCCTCAGGAGGAACCCCAAGGCGTTCTCAGGCCAGCCGAGAGACATAGTCTCTCCAGTGTGTCCTGGGTCTTCCCCGGGGCCTCCTCCTGGTGGGGCATGCCCGGAACACCTCCCCAGGGACGCGTCCAGGGGGCATCCGAAACAGATGCCCGAGCCACCTCAACTGGTTCCTCTCGATGCGGAGGAGCAGCGGCTCTACTCCGAGCTCCTCCCGAGTGACCGAGCTCCTCACCCTATCTCTAAGGGAGCACCCGGCCACCCTGCAAAGGAAACTCATTTCGGCCACTTGTATCCGCGATCTTGTCCTTTCGGTCATGACCATAGGTGAGGGTAGGAACGTAGATTGACAGGTAAATCGAGAGCTTCGCCTTTCGGCTCAGCTCCTTCTTCACCACGACGGACCGGTACACCGACCGCATCACTGCGGAGGCTGCACCGATCCGCCTGTCAATCTCACGCTCCATCCTTCCCTCACTCGTGAACAAGACCCCGAGATACTTGAACTCCTCCACTTGAGGCAGGACTTCTCCACCAACCCGGAGAGGGCATGCCACCTTTTTCCGGACTAGAACCATGGCCTCGGACTTGGAGGTGCTGATTCTCATCCCAGCCACTTCACACTCGGCTGCAAACCGCCCCAGTGTATGCTGAAGGTCCTGCCTCGATGGGGCCAACAGGACAACATCATCCACAAAAAGCAGCGATGAAATCCTGTGGCTCCCAAACAGGACTCCCTCCGGCCCCCAGCTGCGCCTAGAAATTCTGTCCATAAAGATTATGAACAGAACCGGTGATAAAGGGCAGCCCTGCCGGAGTCCAACATGCACAGTGGTCGACCAAGAAAATTTTCCATTTTTGCCGCCCCTAATCTGAACATGGGATCATATGATCTTATAAGTTCTTGAATATTCCAGGTGTTTTCCATGAAACTATAGAACACCTGCAGCATGGTGTGTGTGTGTGTGTGTGTGTGTGTGTGTGAGACCTGGCTCTGCAGCATGGTTAGCGGGGTGTCTCCCTGCTCCATGGCGTCTGGATCGGCCAGCCAGCTCTGAGCGGGGCGGGTCTGTTTGAGCAGCGACAGGTAGGCGTGGAAAACATCCGCCTTCACGTTCTCCTCCCGCTCCTGCAGACAGACAGGCAGACAGACGGCTCCAGTCAGTCAGTCAGACAGACAGACAGACAGACAGACAGGTGGTGGCGGTGACGGGGGAGGAGGCGAGACCTTGAAGCGGCAGACGAGCGCCGGAGACACCGAGCGGTAAAACTCGGGCAGCATCTCGTGACGCGTGGAGACGACGGCGTCCAAACACTTTGCAGCCGCCCGGCGGACCTTCCAGCTCATGTCGTCATCATCACTGTACTCATCATCACTGCCTGCAGACAGACAGGCCAGAGAGACAGACAGGCCAGAGAGACAGACAGGCAGGCCAGAGAGACAGACAGAACAGAGAGAGAGAGACAGACAGGCCAGAGAGAGAGACAGGCAGGAAAACACAAACACATGTCATATCGTTAGGACCAGAATGCACTGCTCCTGCTACACGGCACACAAACAGGCTGATGGTTAGCTTACACAGCCACTTGTGCAGGTGTGTGTGTGTGCGCGCGTGAGCGTGTGTGTGCGCGTGTGTGTGTGTGTGTGTGTGTGTGTGTGTACCTTGGTAGTCCTCATCGTTCTGCTCTGCGTCCATGGCGTTGTCGTCCTCGTCTTCGTCATCGTAGTTGTAGTTGGGGTCGTAGGTCAGGTAGCGCAGACACAGAGAGATCACCGTGGGAACGTGAGGGTACACCTCCTTAGGACACCTGAACGCAACAAACAAACAAACAAACAATAAACAACACCTCACCTCCTGACCACACCTGAAACTACAACCATCACCTGGATGCAGTGCTGTTACAGTGTTTTGGGGTGTGTGTGAGTGTGTGTGTGTGTGTGTGTGTGTGTGTTACCTGCGGACAAAAGACTCGAAGGCCTGGATGCAGTATTCTCTGAGCTCATCATCGTCAACGTTACAGAACTTCACAACCAGGGGGATGATCTTCTCCAGGTACTCACCTAGAGACAGACAGACAGGTGGAGAGACAGACATGAGGAGACAGACAGACAGACAGGTGGAGAGACAGGTGGTTAGTGTGCACTCTTCTGCGAGTAAAACATTTTACCTCCTTGGAGAGTCAAAACAAAACCCAGGATGAACATCAGAAACATGAACACACTGCTGCTTCCCTTAAGGAAACACAGGACCTGTCTGTCTCTCAGCCTGTCTCTCCCTCTCAGCCTGTCTCTCACTCTCAGTTTAAAGAGCTTTACTGGCATGAGAATACAGTCATTATACTGCCAAAGTAACTAACAGATATAAAACACAGTGAAACAGTGAGAGCTAGAGGCAGGAGCCTCCAGTCAGCAGCTGTCTGTCTCTCAGTCTGTCTCCGTCTCTCAGCCTGTCCCGTCTCTCAGCCTGTCTCCGTCTCTCAGCCTGTCTCCGTCTCTCAGCCTGTCTCTCCCTCTGAGTGTCCCACATCCTGATCCTGAACTTCTAAATGTGGGGAGGAAAATGTCTCTGCTTTGTTTGTGACAGTGGAGCAGAAAGTGCTGCTCTGTCTCCACTTGAGCACCGTCTGTCCTCCCTGGTGTCCACACCTGGACCTGGACCTGGACCTGCTCAGGGTCTGTCTGAGCCTGGACCTGGACCTGGACCTGCTCAGGGTCTGTCTGAGTCTGGACCTGCTCAGGGTCTGTCTGAGCCTGGACCTGGACCTGCTCAGGTTCTGTCTGAGTCTGGACCTGGACCTGCTCAGGTTCTGTCTAAGTCTGGACCTGCTCAGGGTCTGTCTGAGCCTGGACCTGGACCTGGACCTGCTCAGGGTCTGTCTGAGCCTGGACCTGCTCAGGGCCTGTCTGAGTCTGGACCTGCTCAGGGTCTGTCTGAGCCTGGACCTGGACCTTCTCAGGGTCTGTCTGAGCCTGGACCTGCTCAGGGTCTGTCTGAGCCTGGACCTGCTCAGGGTCTGTCTGAGCCTGGACCTGGACCTGCTCAGGGTCTGTCTGAGTCTGGACCTGGACCTGCTCAGGGTCTGTCTGAGCCTGGACCTGCTCAGGTTCTGTCTGAGTCTGAGTTTGGACCTGCTCAGGGTCTGTCTGAGTCTGGACCTGGACCTGCTCAGGGTCTGTCTGAGGGCCAGGTGGTTTGGGGTCTGTCCTGAGGCTCTGGGGCCCAGGTGGGGGTCTGGTGGTTTGGGGTCTGTCCTGAGGCTCTGGGGCCCAGGTGGGGGTCTGGTGGGTTGGGGTCTGTCCTGAGGTTCTGGGGGCCAGGTGGGGGCCAGGTGGTTTGGGGTCTGTCCTGAGGCTCTGGGGGCCAGGTGTGGGGGCCAGGTGGTTTGGGGTTCTGGGGGCCAGGTGGTTTGGGGTCTGTCCTGAGGCTCTGGGGGCCAGGTGGGGGCCAGGTGGTTTGGGGTTCTGGGGGTCAGGTGGGGGCCAGGTGGTTTGGGGTCTGTCATGAGGCTCTGGGGGCCAGGTGGGGGCCAGGTGGTTTGGGGTTCTGGGGGCTCCATACCTCACTGCCAGGTAGGGCAGTGAGTTTTATGACTGATTTGAACATTTTTAATCCCGTTTTAATTGGAATGTCTATGTCTGATGTTTTTAAATTTCATAAAATGCTCGTCTTGACTCGTCTCTCAGCTCTGATGCACAGCCGTTTGAAAACTGCCTCTTGAACTAATGAGGTTCTACTGTCACTCTGTCCAGACTGAACTGATGTTTATGGCTGTGGTTCCCAGAGCTCCTCAGTCAGAGTCCAGGGGCCTCATGTATAAAGCGTGCGTACGCACAAAAACGTGGCGTACGCCCTTTTCCACGGCAAGGTTCAGATGTATAAAGAGTGAAATGAGCAATTGTTCCTTTGGCGACACTTAGAGGTGATGCTGGGAAACTGTTGATAATATGAAAACAATTCGTCCCAGACACATGAACAATTAAAACTGATCAACAATTAATACACCCGTATGTCAAAATGATGAAAATACCGGTGCCGTGGCCTGGTTCAACGCACGATTCATACATTCTGAAGGGAGCAGACTACAAACTGGCACTGTGCGCGATAGGTGGCTTCTTGGTGAGTAAATAATTTATTCGTTTAATTGTCCTAATATTAAGCCCCCTCATGCGCATTGAGCATGTGCGCCCCCAGATATGATCGTGTCTTCACAGCATCAGTACCAGTCTGTGGTTCAAGTTAGTGACTTGCTGTTTTTTGCTGGTTAAACTACAGCTTCAGAGCTTTCTGATTGTCTCTGTGTGTAAAGTACTCATGTCAACAGAGCCGTGCGTCGGACGCCCCGGTGGCTCACCGGCCAAGAGCGCGTACCGTGCACCAAGGCTCAGTCCCGATCGCAGTGACCGGGGTTCGAATCCGGCCTCAGCTCCTTTGCTGCATGTCGTCCCCTGTGTATCTCTATTGTGACTATCAAATAAAGCAGAACTGCTAAAAAATATTAATAAACCTGTGCGTAAAGTGTGAAATGTCTTAATCATCCTCACCTTTTCCCCGGCGCACTTCTGCATTCATTTACAACTAGATCCGTGTAAGTGGTGTATAAAATTAACAAGCAATTAATGAATTCACATCTTACCCGCGAGGCCATTCGGCCCGGCAACATTTGATTTCAACCATTTAAAAGAGGCAAGGACACAGAATTCACGTATTCACCAATGCATTTAATTCAGCGTGTGTACGCCTTTCCGACCCCACAGCACCGACAGCCCCACACACTCTCCCGCTCACTCCTCTTGCGTTTCGTGTTGGACAGCGTGCCAAACAGGACATCTTTGCGCGCCTACACCTCAGTGAGGAACGTCTCTAATTCACATTCCGTGAAATTTCTCTTTTTTCGGTCTTATTCATGTCAAGGGTTGTAGTTTTCTGATCATGCAGAGAGGGCAATCTCAGGTGCCGGGCTCATTTAAATATGATTTGCATATTTAAATAGGGGCGTGGAAAGGGAGGGGTCGGGTACGCCAACATGTGCGCTCAATTCCATGTTGATCGGGATGTTCAAAGGAAATGTGCTTGGATTCATGTGTACGCACAGATTTATACATCTGGATTTTTTTGGGCGTACGCCGTTTTCTGGATTTGAGTGTACGCCATTTTCTAGTAGGAAATCTACGCAAGTCTTTATACATGAGGCCCCTGGTCTGACTGACTCCAGGTGTTGTCAGCCTTCCTCAGGAGGAGGCAGCAGAACCACATCATCAGCATACAGCAGACACTGGTTCCACTGGTTTGTAGGGCGACACAAGGGGATGAAGAATGCTCTCGTTTTTTCACTAGTTCATTTAAATCAATATTAAAACAGTAGGAGACAGAATCTCTCTCTCTCTCTCAGTCAGTCTCTCTCTCAGTCTCAGTCTCTCTCTCTCTCAGTCTCTCTCTCAGTCTCTCTCTCAGTCTCAGTCTCAGTCTCAGTCTCTCTCTCTCTCTCTCTCTCTCTCTCTCTCTCTCTCTCTCTCGCTCTCTCTCTCTCTCTCACCGATGCGGTGCCCGGCCTGCCGGCTGATGGCGGCGGTGCACTGGATGTAGGTTCGGGTGGTGGACATGTTGTCGTTGCGTCCCAGCTCGGTCAGCAGGTGCTCAATCAGGTCGATGAAGACGAGGTTCCCACAGGACATCACCAGGTGTCCCAGAGCCATGATGGTCCTCTGCAACATCACCAACATCAGTTTATATAAAACCAGCGGCCCTGCAAGGCCACGGCTGTGCGAGGCGGCACCTACAGCCCCATCAGAGACACCTGAACACACAGCAGCTATCTGAGGAGGTCAGGGGGACACGGCTTCATGTCAGCCACAGTCTGCATGTGGGGAAAAATCAAAGCTGTGTGACACTGGAACTGAACTCCATGACCCCCCCCCGACCCCCGACCCACCCCATCCACCCACCCCCCGACCCCCGGCTGGGTCAGAGGTCAGAGGTCGGACGTACCTTCCTGACAGCCAGTCTGGGGGAGGTGAGCTGAGGCAGCAGGCAGCTCAGGATGGACGGATGGAAGTTCACCAACAGACCTCCCTGTCTACACACACACACACACACACACACACACACACACACACACACACACACACACACACACACACACACAAAGAGTTAACTGGAGTGAATGATCTGATTGGCTGGCTGATCATGCATGTCTCCACCAATCAGAAAACAGTATGCCTTCTTGTTTTGAGCCTTGAGACAATCAGGATCAGTCTGACTGCAGACAGGCAGACAGACAGACAGACAGGCAGGCAGGCAGACAGGCAGACAGACAGACAGACAGGCAGGCAGACAGGTACCTGCAGAGCATGTCAGCCATGATGTCGAGCGCCTCCAGCTGCACTGACACGTCTTCCTGTTTGGCGATGGCGCTCGTCAGACGACCCGTTATCTTCTTACACACACTGGCTGCTAGAGCTGAGCCTGAGAGACAGACAGGCAGAGAGACAGACGGGCGGTGGCTTATCAAAATGTGTGTGTGTATTGTTCATAATACTCAGTAATTACTACTCCAGCAGCAGTACTAGCAGTAGTAGTGTAGTACTACTAGCAGTACTACTGCAGGGGTTGGAGTAATATTCACAATGAGCTTTGCAGTAGATTTATACCACAAAACACAGGCAAGGAACCATTATTTATAGTACTCACAGTAATGTGTGTAGTATTCCTATTTGCTGGATGCCACCAGCTCTAGCAGTAGTATTTGTAGTACTCACAGTACTTTGTGCAGTACTTTTACCCCTGGATGCCACTGGCAGCTCTAGAAGTATTATTAGTAGTACTAAGTGTAATGCTCACAGTACTCTGTACAGTACTCTTGGACACTGGTGACACCGGTGGCAGCTCCAGGAATCATGTTTGTAGTACTCGCAGTACTCTGTGCAGTACCCTGTGCAGTACCCTGTGCAGTACCCTGTGCAGTACTCTGTGCAGTACCCTGTGCAGTACCCTGTGCAGTACCCTGTGCAGTACCCTGTGCAGTACCCTGTGCAGTACTCTGTGCAGTACCCTGTGCAGTACCCTGTGCAGTATTCTGTGCAGTATTCTGTGCAGTACCCTGTGCAGTACTCTGTGCAGTACTCTGTGCAGTACTCTGTGCAGTACCCTGTGCAGTACCCTGTGCAGTATTCTGTGCAGTATTCTGGCAGTACCCTGTACAGTACCCTGTGCAGTACCCTGTGCAGTACTCTGTGCAGTACCCTGTGCAGTACTCTGGCAGTACCCTGTGCAGTACTCTGTGCAGTACTCTGGCAGTACCCTGTGCAGTACTCTGTGCAGTACCCTGTGCAGTACTCTGTGCAGTACTCTGTGCAGTACTCTGTGCAGTACCCTGTACAGTACCCTGTACAGTACCCTGTGCAGTACCCTGTGCAGTACTCTGGCAGTACCCTGTACAGTACCCTGTGCAGTACCCTGTGCAGTACCCTGTGCAGTACCCTGTACAGTACCCTGTGCAGTACCCTGTGCAGTACCCTGTGCAGTACCCTGTGCAGTACCCTGTGCAGTACTCTGGCAGTACTCTGGCAGTACCCTGTGCAGTACCCTGTGCAGTACCCTGTGCAGTACTCTGTGCAGTACCCTGTGCAGTACTCTGGCAGTACCCTGTGCAGTACTCTGGCAGTACCCTGTGCAGTACCCTGTGCAGTACTCTGGCAGTACCCTGTGCAGTACTCTGTGCAGTACTCTGGCAGTACCCTGTGCAGTACTCTGTGCAGTACCCTGTGCAGTACCCTGTGCAGTACTCTGTGCAGTACCCTGTGCAGTACCCTGTGCAGTACCCTGTGCAGTACCCTGTGCAGTACTCTGTGCAGTACCCTGTGCAGTACTCTGTGCAGTACCCTGTGCAGTACCCTGTGCAGTACCCTGTGCAGTACTCTGTGCAGTACCCTGTGCAGTACCCTGTGCAGTACTCTGGCAGTACTCACCGCTGGAGGCGGGCGGCAGCTCTCCGATGACGGTCTTCAGGCCGATGGAGGAAATGTCCCTCAGCTGCTCCTTGTCTGACAGCATGTTGGTGCACAGAGTGTCCACTATCGTCTCCACCTGGTACTCCTTCACCTTACTGACCAGGGGGCCCAGGCTGCACACACACACACACACACACACACACACACACACACAGGAGGAAACAAACACACCCAGCAGACCGTGTGTGTTCCAGCAGTCAGAACATTTACTCAGACAGGTGTGTCTGTGTGTGTGTGTGTGTGTGTGTGTGTGCGCACACTCACCATTTGACGGCCAGATTCTGAACTTCTCCATTCTTGTCCTCCAACAGTTTGAGAATCATCTTCACCACCTGTCAATCAACCGACCAACCAATCAGGACGATGGCTTCTTCAAAACTCATTAACCTGACAGCTTCTAACACACACTCGCACACAGCTGGGGACCAGTATGAACCAGTGTAAACCAGTATGGACCAGTATGGACCAGATGTGAAATGTATCACCAACTGGAACCATAACCAAGTAGAAAAACCCAAATGACACTTGAGGTTTTGTTTTTATGTTCGACACATGATCCCATGCTGCTGTGTGATCAGCATCACGACAGGGGAGGAGAAACATCCGCCCAGCATCTCTCACAGTAACTGATCAGGCTGCAGGCGCTCATGGTGGAGGACATTCAGCAGCCTTTTGGCGCCGTCTAGTGTTCATCCTTCACAGCTGCACTGCCCGGGCGTCTGCCCAGCAGAGCCTCCACTCAGTAACACGTCCGTATGGAGCAGCTGCTCTGGGCTTTGTATTATGTTTAGAGCTGGACTTTGAGTTTGGGCTGGCTGATCGATCGATACTCCATCAACATCGTGATCAGAGGCAGGACAGGTCTGAGATTTTAGACACCATAACACTGTGATGTGTCTTTTCCTGCTGTTAAAGGCTTCATTACAGTAAAGAAAGGCAGTTTGATGAACTCATCAGGTTCTTCCAGCTGTTCTGATATTTGTCTCCAGCTGCTTGGTCCCAATATCCAAATTATTAAAGATAAAAAAAAAAATAGAAAAAGAAAAATAGGCCTACCGGATGAACACACCAGTAAAAATCCCTACAATATCGATAGAGGTATTTGTAATATAGTGATATTTCTTCATATCATATTCTGTTCATATCACCCAGTCACAGCTGGAATGCTAAAATGTTTTCAGTTATGACATAATTATTACATCTAAAGCACCTGGACACATATTTAGGTTTTGGATCACATTACAGAGATTATTTTTATTCAACATTTTGCGTTGGTGGGAACTTCCCGGCTGAATAGATCCAGAAGAAACAAACCGACCTTCCTCTCGCTGTCGTCGTCCAGCTTGATCGAGTCTTTCTGCAGCTCAGACATCAGGTCATTAGTGGCCATGAACCTGCAGAAAGACAGCCAGGCAAACAGACAGACAGGTGAGAGAGAGGCAGACAGGCAGAGATTAAATCAGTTTATGTTCATGCCCTCCCTCCTCAGCCTCCTCTGTACGTGAGGACTGTAAACTGAAGCGTCCGGGGTCACATTTATGTTTTAAACTGATGTAAAACATTATCACGTCATAACCACACAGAACATGCATGCATGAATCACCGTGCTATGATCATGCACGCACAGATGCCCATCATTAAAAACATGAAGCAGGAAACGTGTGAAAAAAGAAAATCAAGATGTTATTTTCTGGCCACATCTCCCTGCCCGGCAATATTCAGAGAAAAAAACCTCCATATTTCTGAGATTAAAGTGGTAAATTAAAAAAATATATTTAAAATAAAATTCAAAGACAAAAATGGAAAATTCTGAGATTATAAAGTCAGAAATTTGCAGAAGAAATTAAAAAAAAAAAAAAACACTTTAAGGTGGTAAATTTATGAGAAAAAAACTAAAATTTTGAGATTATAAAGGCACAAATTTAGGAGAAAAAAAAAGTGAAACTAGTTTTTCTGCTCCTGTGGGATCCAGTCAGAAGGAAATCCTGCTGGTCTGAGTCCAGAACCCCAACCTCCTCCTCAGCATCTGGACTCTGAAGAGACGTTGCTGTGACTTGGGCCGATTCAGAAGAAAACAATCTGCTGATTCTGGGCTCAGGTCAGTAGGATCTCCTTGTTCCTGTAGAATCTGCTGAGGGGATCAGCTGCAGGCCAGCAGGGGGCAGCACAGGTGGAGCCACGCACAGAGAGGAGGAGAGAAACTAATTTTGAGTTTTTTCCTCATAAATCTGTGACCTTGGTCCTAATACGCCGTCGTACTGCTCAGTGCTCCTGCTACTCAGACACACAGGCAGGTGTTCAGTGTTGGGGTCCAGGTTTTTTTAACAGCAGTCCACTGACTTTACTTGTCATTGTTTACAGCTGTGACATGTCAGGCTGGACATTTTTTACAGTGTTGTGTTCCTCTGGTGTGAATCAGCAGAGCTACGGGCTCGGAGGATGGAGTCCTGGGGGTTCGGTGCTGATTTAGGTTTGCATGTTCCAAGTCATTCAGAGTTACTTATCGCAGTCCTCTGTGATATGTTTATCTCAAATATTCATCTTGCCGTGACAACAACATGATGAGCTGTCAGCAGTTCTGCTCCCCAGCTCGCCTGAACACAGCCCTGCAGGCCCGCTTTGTTAACGTTTGGTTTGACTGAGCGGGTTTTGAGAGAAAGACCTTCTTCCTCTGGAAAATTAGCTGCATACTCGATAAATGACAGATTATGACAGGATTGTGGTGATTGGTTAAGTTTGCATGAATTAGTCTGAGATCCCAACATGACAAACTCGTGCTGTGGCTGGTTGATGCCGCCTGCAACTGAATCTGCATCCCATTTCGAGACCAAGACACAGGAACAGAGCTGTCGATCAGCCCGAGCAGACAGACAGTAAGAGTGACAGCAGATCTGACTGCTCCTGAGCACCCATCTTATTTCATATCCTCACTAAAGAGACACTATTTAAAAATAAAGCTGTGGAACACGGTGAAAAGCAAGACCTCTAATAAGACGCTTAAACATTTCAAGGCCTTGTGTTTGAATTATTGAAGAGCTTTCAGCAGCCGCACAACACCTGCCACTGAGGCTGCTGCTCATTTCCTACATTTACTGTCATTTCCAGGAGAAAAGCTAACGAGAGCTCTCATCCTGAAGGGTTGATTTCTGCTTTCAGCAACATCTGCACGAATAAACAAAGTCCAATACACTTTATATTAACATCTCAACTAGGCCAGTTGTTAATATACAGTGAGAATACATCAGTCATAATTCACCCTGAACACTCAGAATACACCCTGTACACGCACAATACACCCTGTACACGCACAATACACCCTGTACACGCACAATACACCCTGTACACTCAGAATACACCCTGTACACGCAGAATACACCCTGAACACTCAGAATACACCCCGTACACACAGAATACACCCTGAACAACCAGAATACACCCTGTACACGCACAATACACCCTGAACAACCAGAATACACCCTGAACAACCAGAATACACCCTGTACACGCACAATACACCCTGAACAACCAGAATACACCCTGAACAACCAGAATACACCCTGTACACGCACAATACACCCTGAACAACCAGAATACACCCCGTACACACAGAATACACCACGTACACGCAGAATACACCCCGTACACGCAGAATACACCCCGTACACGCAGAATACACCCTGAACACTCAGAATACACCCCTGAACACTCAGAATACACCCCGTACACGCAGAATACACCCCGTACACGCAGAATACACCCTGAACAACCAGAATACACCCTGTACACGCACAATACACCCTGAACAACCAGAATACACCCGTACACGCAGAATACACCCCGTACACTCAGAATACACCCCGTACACTCAGAATACACCCCGTACACGCAGAATACACCCCGTACACGCAGAATACACCCTGAACACTCAGAATACACCCCGTACACGCAGAATACACCCTGAACAACCAGAATACACCCTGAACAACCAGAATACACCCCGTACACGCAGAATACACCCTGAACAACCAGAATACACCCTGAACAACCAGAATACACCCTGAACAACCAGAATACACCCCGTACACGCAGAATACACCCCGTACACGCAGAATACACCCTGAACAACCAGAATACACCCTGAACAACCAGAATACACCCTGTACACTCAGAATACACCCCGTACACGCAGAATACACCCTGAACAACCAGAATACACCCTGAACAACCAGAATACACCCTGAACACTCAGAATACACCCTGAACACTCAGAATACACCCTGAACACTCAGAATACACCCTGTACACGCAGAATACACCCTGTACACGCAGAATATACCATGTACACTCAGAATACACCAGCATTTTTAAGTGCAATATCAATTCTAGTATTTATTTTAGTTTCACATTTATTGGATGTGTTCTTGTTGTCTGTCATTGTCTTTTGGATTGCACTGCTCGGCAGTAGCACTCCTAATTTCGTTGTACTTGTACAATGACAATAAAGGCTTTCTACTCTATTAATGGTCAGAATACACTCAGGATACACAATCATCACCCAACCTTAATAACCAGTTTACACATTATTCAGCCCGGCTCCTGCCCAGGTGAAAACATGTCCTACATCCTCAAACCCTGCTCTGTTTCCTCACATTAAACAACATATAATATTTCGTATATTATAAAAAAAAAAAAAAAACTCACACTTGTACAAGATGGCAGGCAGCTGTTCTCCTACACCTGTTACCTGAGCTCACACCTGGATGTGCACACACCTGCGCTGACTCTGCCGCTGAACTGCTTATAGAGCAGAATGTAGGAAATGTTTTCACTGAGGCTTTCTACACACACACACACACACACACACACACACACACACACACACACACACAGCTGACCTACTCCGGCGGGTTCCTACAGAACCTGTCAGCCTGACAGGAGCAGGTGCTGCTCGCTGATTGGCTGCAGCTCTGCCCAGGTGGAGCAGCTTCATGGCTCCTGTTGTTTACCTTCTGTTATTATCTGTTAGCATGCTACCACACCCTGCTGCAGCATGTTAGCTAGCGACGCGTTAGCGCTCCCAAACCCACTGCTAACTGCAGCTAACACGCCCGGAGCCCTGACAGCTAACACGCCCAGAGCCCTAACCCTAACCCAGAGCCCCTAACCCTAACCCTAACTAGCTGGTTAGTCATGATGCTGTCGTCACGGTTAGCCCGACAGGCCGGCCAACTACAGCCGCTAGCTAACATCACGCTAGCTAACATCACGCTAGCTAACATCACGCTAGCTAGCGTGCGGAATGACAGAGGTTAGCGTTAGCAGCCTGATTAGCATGCAGGCTAACCGCTGCTCACGGCGGGGCGGGCAGACCGGTGGTCCACCTGCAGCTCACCTGACACACACACACACACACACACACACACACACACACACACACACACACACACACACACACACACACCGTGACGCTCTGCAGACAGGTGGCAGGCTAGCCGTTAGCCTAGCATGGCAGCCGGAGGCCCGCGGCTCGGCTGGTTCGGGTTAGCCGGCCAGCCGCGGCTCTGCCGCAGGATAAAGATCCGTCCGCCCGGGGGGGGGGGGGGGGGGGGGGGGGGGGGGCCGGCAGCCCCCTGCCCGGGCGGGGTTTACCTGAAGTCCTTGTCGCTGGAGGTCATCTTCTCCAGCAGGTTGGAGATGTGGTACGAGGCGCTCGCCATGTCGCTGTGTTGGCCGTTAGCCGTTAGCCTCCTGTTAGCCTCCTGTTAGCCGTTAGCCGCTGACGGTGAGGGTTAGGCTGCTGGTTCCTGCTGGTTCCTGCCGAGCCGCTGTGCTGCTCCGAGCCGCTCTGCTCTGCTGGGTGCTGCTGGGGAACGCTCTCCTGTTCTGCAGGGTTCTGCAGGGTTCTGCAGGGTTCTGTCTCTCGGCTCTGTTCTGTCACTGACTCCGAGCCAAGTGGCGCATCCCGCGGAGTTTGGTGTGTTTGAATGGAGCTCCCGTTCTCTGCAGAGGGGCGGGGTTAGCAGGCTGGACCAGGCGGGGTCAGAGGTCACCAATTCACCCCCTTTTCCTTTTTTTTTTTTTTTTTTTAAGTTTGACTACTTCGTACTTAGATTATCTCTATATTGTTGTTGTTGTTGTTGTTGTTGTTGTTAAATATTAAACATGTGATCCATGTACAGTGGAAAGCAGATGCAGAGGAGAGGATCCTGCTGAGGCGGGGCGACCCGTCCAGCCAGGAGCTCAGCACACACACACACACACACACACACACACACACACACACACACACACACACACACACACACACACACACACACACACACACACACACACACGTACTGCTTCTTTTTTTCCCCCACAATTTTATAAATAATGCACATACTTTTTTGTACAAAACTCTGAGCCAAATATTTTGATATTTCTTATTTCTGTTTCTGGTCATGTGACTCTGGTCTGCAGGGTTGCACTGGGGCGGCGGTGTGTGTGTGTGTGGCTGTGTGTGTGGCTGTGTGTGTGGCACACAGCAGGACACACACACTCTCAGAGCGCAGACACGCTGCAGCGCCGTCCTGCCCCGGGTCGTCACCATGGCAACGGGCCCGGGGTCGCCATTCCACTCTGGACCAGCCAAATGACCAGAGCAAGCAGCAGCAGCAGGGGGCGCTCACACCCCCTCTCAGCCTGCAGAGAGGGAGAGCCCTGAGTGTGTGTGCGTGTGTAGGAGCTATATTCAGCATATTATCGTGTCCTAAATAATGGATCACCTACACACACACACACACACACACACACACACACACACAGACACACACACACACACACCCACACACATTGTCATACATTCAGCAGAGAGACTCTGGATTCTGTTGTTTATTTATGCTGTCTGAATGCATTCTGTGTGTGTGTGTGTGTGTGTGTGTGTGTGTGTGTGTGTGTGTGATGAGTCACACACACACACACAGTTGAGGGGGATGTTCACAACCCAAGGCTCTCTCTCCACACATAATGCAGCCACTGACATATGCAGTGACTCCTGTGTGTGTGTGTGTGTGTGTGTGTGTGTGTGTGTTGACAGGGTTTGACAGTAATCTATGAAATGAGGATCCAGCTGAATCACACACACACACACACACACACACACACACACACACACTGTCAAGGCTCCATGTTTTTCCATCTTGTAGCTCAAACACACGACGTCTTCATCTTCACCACGGACACACTCGCTTTCAGCATTTCCTATAGACATCTGTGTGTGTGTGTGTGTGTGTGTGTGTGTGTGTGTGTGAGTGTAAGTGTGTGTGTGAGTGTAAGTGTGTGTGTGTGTGTGTGAGTGTGTGTGTGTGTGTGTGTGTGTGTGTGTGTGTGTGTGTGTGTGTGTGTGTGTGTGAGTGTGTGTGTGTGTGAGTGTAAGTGTGTGTGTGTGTGTGTGTGTGTGTGTGTGTGAGTGTGTGTGTGAGTGTGTGTGTGTGTGTGTGTGTGAGTGAGTGTAAGTGTGTGTGTGTGTGTGTGTGAGTGAGTGTAAGTGTGTGTGTGTGTGAGTGTGTGTGTGTGAGTGTGTGTGTGTGCATACAGCTGCTACACTGAAGCTGTTCTCCGGTCTCAGTGCTGTGTGGAACGTTCTTCTGTGGGTTCTGACGCTCGGATGCTTCCAGAACATGAGCAGGGGGCGGGGCGGCGGCTGTGGGGGCGGAGCCTCGTCCCACAGCAGACACCCCTGTCTCTCTCTCTGCCCCGCCCGTCCTGTCTCTCTTTCTGCCCCGTCTGTCCTGTCTCTCTCTCTGTCCAGTCTGTCCTGTCTCTCTCTCTGCCCCGTCTGTCCTGTCTCTCTCTCTGCCCCGTCTGTCCTGTCTCTCTCTCTGCCCTGTCTGTCCTGTCTCTCTCTCTCTCTGTCCTGTCTCTCTCTCTGCCCGCCCGTCCTGTCTCTCTCTCTGCCCTGTCTGTCCTGTCTCTCTCTCTGCCCTGTCTGTCCTGTCTAGCTGATCTCCATGTGGATTCTGCAGGAATTCTTCAAATAGACTTTTCTGGTCGTTCTCATAACAAACTTCTTAAAGTCCAACTCTGCAACACAGTATGGTGCGTTCAGGGTCTCTAACACAGACGCTCCTCTGCTGTGGTGCGTTCAGGGGCTTTAACATAGACGCTCCTGAGCGGTGGTGCGTTCAGAGTCTCTAACACAGACGCTCCTCTGCTGTGGTGCGTTCAGGGGCTTTAACACAGACGCTCCTGAGCGGTGGTGCGTTCAGAGTCTCTAACACAGACGCTCCTGAGCGGTGGTGCGTTCAGGGGCTTTAACACAGACGCTCCTGAGCGGTGGTGCGTTCAGAGTCTTTAACACAGACGCTCCTGAGCGGTGGTGCGTTCAGGGTCTTTAACACAGACGCTCCTGAGCGGTGGTGCGTTCAGGGTCTTTAACACAGACTCTCCTGAGCGGTGGTGCGTTCAGGGTCTTTAACACAGACGCTCCTGAGCGGTGGTGCGTTCAGGGTCTTTAACACAGACGCTCCTGAGCGGTGGTGCGTTCAGGGTCTTTAACACAGACGCTCCTGAGCGGTGGTGCGTTCAGGGTCTCTAACACAGACGCTCCTTAGCGGTGGTGCGTTCAGTGTCTCTAACACAGACGCTCCTTAGCGGTGGTGCATTCAGTGTCTCTAACACAGACACTCCTGAGCGGTGGTGCGTTCAGGGTCTTTAACACAGACACTCCTGAGCGGTGGTGCGTTCAGGGTCTTTAACACAGACGCTCCTGAGCGGTGGTGTGTTCAGGGTCCTTAAACCAGACACTGGTTGGAAAACAACAGAACAGCAGCAGAACCAGCAGGTGGAACAGGTGTGTTTGTGTTTAAATTGAGTGGAATCTTCCTTTAACAAACAGGAGGAGCCTGAGGAGGCCGAGGGGCGCCTGAGAGGGCGTGAGTCCTCGTCCTCGTCCCAGAGTCCTCGTCCTCTGGGGTTAGGGTTAGGGTCTGGGGTTCCTCTTGTTGCCTGAGGAGGTTCACTCTTCCTCTTCGCTGACTCCGCCCCCTCCGGATGGACAGAGCAGGACACAGAAGAAGAAGAAAGATGTTTCCTGTATCTGTGTTCACGGGTTAACGAGCGTGTTACCCACAGTGCCTTGCTCAGAGGCACCCCTGTGAGAACAGGACTGTTCCCAGTGGGATTCTGGCTCCGCCCCCTCAGCCCACCAGCACAGAATACCTGCCTCACACCCCGAGATCCGCTGGGATCCATCAGCTGGGATCCATCAGATGGGACCCATCAGCTGGAATCCATCAGATGGGATCCATCAGATGGGATCCATCAGCTGGGATCCATCAGCTGGGATCAGATCAGCTGGGATCCATCAGATGGGATCCATCAGCTGGAATCCATCAGATGGGATCCATCAGCTGGAATCCATCAGCTGGGATCAGATCAGCTGGGATCCATCAGCTGGGATCCATCAGATGGGATCCATCAGATGGGATCCATCAGATGGGATCCATCAGCTGGGATCAGATCAGCTGGGATCAGATCAGCTGGGATCAGATCAGCTGGGATCCATCAGCTGGGATCAGATCAGCTGGGATCAGATCAGCTGGGATCAGATCAGCTGGGATCCATCAGCTGGGATCCATCAGCTGGGATCATATCAGCTGGGATCAGATCAGATGGGACCCATCAGCTGGAATCCATCAGATGGGATCCATCAGCTGGGATCCATCAGCTGGGATCAGATCAGCTGGGATCAGATCAGCTGGGATCAGTCTCCCGGAGGTAAAAGTTTCGATGAAATCAAGCACCACGTTCTGCACTTCCTGTCCTGTCTCTCTCTCTCTCTCTGCCTGTCCTGTCTCTCTCTCTCTCTGCCTGTCCTGTCTCTCTCTCTGCCTGTCCTATGTCTCTCTCTCTCTCTCTCTCTCTCTCTCTCTGCACTGCATGCTGGGAGTCGGGTGTGTGAGTGAGTGTGTTTGGTGAGAGCGACCTGCGGTCAGTAAGTTGTGATTTATTTATTAATTATCTGTTAGATTGCTGTAGTTTTGAGGCCGATGGCTTCAGGCTGAGCTGCTGTGTAGTTGTTGCCGAACGGTTGATTTGGCCTTTAAAGGTTCAAGTAGTAATAATGACTGAATATGATTCAAATTGATTATTACTATAAAAAATACATCTTTTTATGCCTCCACTGTTGTTTATGATACAATTAATGGTAAACATTACATATTCAGTGAAATTATCATCATACCATTGGATTTGTGACACTTTTATAGACATTAGCTAGCTAGCTGGATGACTACAGAGATTATATACAGAAATGGATAAATTAATTAAAGGAAATGAATATAGCTAGAAATGAATGTGACACAAATACGGAAATGATTACCAACATGAAAAACGTGTTTTTAGACCAGTTCTTAGAAGTTTTAAAGGCCTATTCTTTGTTGTCAGGCCACTTCAGTATGGTAGATCACAATGTCTTTTTAAATGTGTCAATAAATTGTCAATAAATAAACATTTTACATGACTTTGATTTTTTGTGAACTACATGCACTGTTACCCTTAAAGGCCAACTCAACCGTTTGGTAGAGGCTTGTAAAAATAAAACTATGTGGTCAGTTTTTAAAATAAACATGTTTTTTTTTTGTTATTTGTGTCCCAAATAACTAAAATATGCAAGGAAATAATTTTCTCATGTTTTGTTCTTGGTCCGGCCATTAAAGGGTTAAAATATTGTAAACTAATAAACCATCGACCATTGAACAAGGCAGCGAGAGAGAAACTCTTCCATTCAGGGCAAAGCTCGACTCAAGTGTCTTTTCTAGTTTCCAAGCGGCTCGGTTTGTCACTCTCACGTTGTGGAAACAGCAAAGTCCTCCATAGGGGGCGCCGGCGAGCGTCCGCTCTGCTTGTCCCACACACAGGGACGCTGCTTCACCTCAGGGAGCTCAGATGGAGTCCTGATCTGCTCGGGAGCTTTCACTCCGTCTCCTTCCTTCTTACCTGGAGAATCCTCCATTAGAACAGCAGCCCACCAAGGTGTGACACACCTGGCTGTTAGAGGGGACGGGAGACGGCCTCTGATTGGTTCACTGCAAAAACTCAAAATCTTACCAAGATTTTTTGTCTTATTTCAAGTCAAAAATGTCTTATTACTAGTCAAAATATCTCATTACACTTAAAATCAGTGGAAAAAGTGAAAATTCACTTGAAATAAGTGAAAATTAGCTGGAAACAAGGAACAAATTTTGCCAATGAAACAAGCAAATTTTCACTTGTTTCAAGCAAATTTTCACTTGAAACAAGAGACAATTGTCTATAAACAAGTTACTTCTGAGGTGATCATGTCTTATTTTAAGTGTAATGAGATATTTTGACTAGAAATAAGACATTTTTGACTTGAAATAAGACAAATAATCTTGGTAAGATTTTGCGTTTTTGCAGTGTTCACTGCCCAAAACACAGCCAGGATTCATGAGGAGACTCAGGACAAGCCCCTCTAAGCTCCGGATCCTCATGGAGAAAACAACAAGCCTTTAGAGCCAGGAGCCTGGAGCAGACAGACTTTTTTCCAGAGCTCATACTCTCAAAATAGAGCTCATTGTGTTTAAATGTATTTATGATTTTAATCTCAGGAATTATGAGTTTGTTCCTCTGAATGTAGGCCCTCCCAGCTCCATTATTTTGGTTCTCCTCACCGTGTGCTCCTTAACATGCCGCTGTCGTGTTGCTCAAGTGAATCCGAGCTGTTTATTCATTTCTGTATTTAAGACCTG
>NC_044002.1:27869652-27871456 GCF_902150065.1 Myripristis murdjan | reverse complement strand
GTCCCGCCCCATTGTCATAACAACCATCAGGCCTGGAGGGCCTGCCGACAGGTGAGTCCGTCTGTCTGTCCTGTTGTTTGTCCTTCCCAGGCTCCGGTACCAACCTCTCTCTCTCTCTCTCTGCAGGGAAGGAACGATCAAGCCGGGCGATCGACTCCTGAGCATCGACGGTATCCGTCTCCACGGCAGCAGCCTATCAGAGGCCATGAGCATCCTGAAGCAGTGCGGGCAGGAAGCCACGCTGCTCATCGAGTACGACGTGTCCGTGATGGGTGAGTTATTACAGACATTACGGTAAACTCCAACAGCCTCTAATTCTGTTACTGCTGATCACATGTCTGTTCATATTCATGTTTATGTAGCTGTAGAGTCTCAGTGGGCTGCCATGATTTGTGTGAATTATTACAGACATTACGGTAAATACAGCAGGTGAAAGTGCAGTGTAGTGAACAGCAGCTGATTTTGTGTGTGTGTGTGTGTGTGTGTGTGTGTGCTGCTTCAGACTCGGTTGCCACGGCGTCGGGGCCGCTGCTGGTGGAGGTTGCCAAGGCGGCGGGCTCCAGTCTGGGCGTGGCTCTGTCCACCTCCATGTTCTGCAGCAAGCAGGTCATCGTCATCGACAAGGTCAAACCCGCCAGCATCGCAGACAGGTGTGACCTCTGACCTCTGACCTTCACCACAGGTCACACGGCCAAACCAGCTGACCCCTCTGACCCTGTGTGTGTGTGTGTGTGTGTGTGTGTGTGTGTGTGTGCAGGTGCGGTGCGCTGCATGCAGGTGACCACATCCTGTCTGTTGACGGGACGTCCATGGAGTTCTGCTCTCTGGCTGAAGCCACGCAGCTGCTGTCCGCTTCCTGTCAGACCGTCCGCATGGAGATCCTGCCGCAGCACCAGACCCGACCGGCCCTGAACGCACCGCAGCACGGTACACACACACACACACACACACACACACACACGTGCGGCTGAATTTTGATCACACGTGACAGAAACTGCTGAATGGTTTTTGAGCATCATTATTATTTATATTATTTATTTGTGTTAATATTTAAATTGTTGTGAAATTGTTAGAGAAGTTTGTTCAAAGCGAAGTTTTAAGTTTAAAGGAAATAAATCTATAAAAATAATGTATGAATAAATACCTGCCGACCTTTGACCTCTCCTGCTGTCTGACCCTCAACACCCTGCTCTGTATGTGTGTATGTGTGTGTGTGCGTGTGTGTGTGTGTGTGTGTAGCCAAGGTGCAGCGGAGTCCCCGCCCCCTCCCCTGGGAGACTGGAGGCTCCGCCCCCATCCTCCCCCCCTACCACTACAACACCTACCACCCCGACCAATCAGCTTCCAGATCTCTGAACCGCCATACAAACAACCCTCGTACGTGCGCCTCGCTCTGCTGTTTGGTGCCATTTATCTGACAGAGTGAGACCTCTTCTCATCCTCCACATCTCCGTGTCTCTCTCTCTCTCTCTCTCAGCTCTCAGCCACTCGTTCTCTCCCGGGTCCATGTCAGCCTATAGTCTCTCGTCCCTCAACATGAACACGCTGCCCCGGAACATGTATCCCACAAGCCCGCGGGGCACGCTGATGAGGAGGAAGATGAAGAAGAAGGACTTCAAAAGCTCCTGTGAGTCTGACCTGTGACCTGTGACCCCTGTGACCCCTGACCCCCACACTGTACCCTGTGCAGGCTCATTAGCACTGACAGCATGCAGAGCAGCACCATCAGAGCGCCTTGCTGATGATCAGACTGTTGCCTGGGCCCAGCGTGACCTCTGACCCCGACCTGTCTCTCTGTGTCTCA